>NW_024581127.1:24021217-24112570 GCF_017639235.1 Corvus kubaryi
CCCTCATGTTATGCTAAAGTAATGTAAATAAAGTTCAAATATAGAGTTTTCATACTTCTCGTTAACCTGTCACAATAAGGACAGCACTTCTTAATCTAAGTGCCTGAGAATATTTGGCATTTTCCAATACCATGTGATGATCAAAATTAAAGTTGTCCTACACAGAAAAATATCTGGCCATCAAGATTTTGGAAAATACTTGAAAGAATGAAAAGTACTGCATGAAGTCTTTCAAGCATATAGCAAACAAACCAAAACAAACACCCTCCCCCCCAAAATAAGAAGCCCAAGCTCCATTATTTTAAGATTTCACAAATTTTTATATACTTTCAGAAGTCAGTGAAGCCAAATGCCTTTTTAATTTTTTTTTTAAGTCGGTGAAAACTTAGTATTACAGTGCTTGGTTTCCACAAAATCTGTTATAAAATTTTTGGATGTCTTCATGTAGGTACATTTAAAAGATTAAATTGTATTTCAAGGTTATTTTTTTAGTAAATAGCTCAGAATGCAAAAATATTCCCTATCATTCTCCTTCTGTGTCTGCCACTTGACTCACTTCTTTTCATAGGGCAAAACCCATATTAAAAATGTGGGTTTTCTTTTTGATTTCTAGCAGCTGACTTTTTAGCCCTATATCAGAATATTTCAATAAAAAATATTAAGAGGAGTTGAATATATTTTTTCTAGGAAAATATGAATCTGTCTTTTTCCATTTTAGTTTTGTTCAACTTTTATGAGACCCTGCTGGAAACTTACTTTTTAACAATCTCTTTCAATTATAACTTGAAAATGAATTTCCAGTGTAAGGGTGTCTTTTGGATTAGGAAACATGCTTTATGAACTTGCCCCAACTATATGTTAGTATAGTATATAATAGAGTGGAAAACTTGCACAGCATAATGGTACAAACTGTACTATTCTTCTGAGAAGAACCCAAATTTTCTGAAATTCAGATCCCAGATTTACTGTTTCAGCTCTCTAGTTCAGTTGGATGGTATAAATGTCATTCTGCTTTAGTATTTAATGACTATTATATTAAAATGAAATTAAAACTGTAGGAAAAATATTAAAATTGTGTCTATCAGAAGGATATTAGAGCTGACTCAAAAAGCTCATTAAAGAAAATTATAAAACTGTATGATTAGGTACATATCTTGGCTCTATTTCCATGAATTATTTAATTTTAAGTACGCTCTCAAGCCTTATTATCTTTGGTCACAATTCAACAAACAGATTAACCACGTTTCATCTTTGAAATTAATCACGTGCATAAATACTTTGCTGAAAAAAGAATTATGTAAGATTATACTTAGAATTAAGCACATTTTAATGGAAGGAATGTACTTTATCATGTGGCGTCAGGTACCTGAGAGGTGCACAACAGATGTCAATAAAACAACACAGATATTCAATTTTAGGGAGTGTTTATTTACTTAAGTACATTTTTAGGCAGAACCCAAAAGTTTTGTGCAATTTGGGCTTACATGTACTATAGCGTGACAGTTCTCTGGTGAATGCTTAAGTTTTTTGGCTCTAATTTCAGTGATATAAGTTTCAGTTATTCCTCCCTTTCCATAAAAATATTAATAAGCTGTATAATTCTTGATGCAATTGGCTGAAAATCAGGGACTAGAAAATGTAATAGAATACAGAAGGGTCAAGCTCTAAATTGCATGTGTTCTTGGGTGTGCTGTACATGCTGCAAAGATCACATTTTTTCTCTTCTTTAAAGCCAAAAATGTTTTTCACTGCTGAAAACTGTAGTGGTCTGTAGAAGATTATGCACATGTGGTGAGGAGAGAGTTCTCAATGCTTGCATCCCCTATCCTAAAAAACTCAAAAAATTGGTTGGATTTTTTCAGAAACTTAGTTTGTGTGTTTTGAATGTATGTGTATGGAAGAGGAACATGGAAATCTTTCATGAACATTTATTAATGGTTTAAGTCCAGTTTTGATCAAAGAATGAAGCACTTTGACAAGTCTCAACACCTGGGTGCACTAGATAAGTTTCCTTCTTTGTATCACTTGCCAAAACTAGAAGTAGTTTGAATATATCCTGGAGTGCTAAAACTGGTGAGACTTTCTTGAGCCTATGCTTCAAAACTTTGCCATCATCACATGCATCAGTCTTCTTTGAAACAACAAAACACTTTTATGGACTTACTTTCTGCTTTTCGCCTGTGAGTTTAAAGGGCTTATGCTTCTCTCAACTTCTTGCCAAGTATGTGTAGTTGCTGGCTCAGGTGATAGGTGATAGGTGATAGGTAATATCACACAATGGACATGAGCCAGGGAATGTCCAAAATGTGTCTTTGGTGGGACTTGCTTCCAACAGCATCACTTCAGAGCACAGGTCTCTGCACAGGAAACATAGGACTAGCTTCTCTTTTTTACCATGCCCACACCATGTGCTGTAAGTGGCTCCCATACTAGCTTTGGAAGCTCTCTGAGATTAAATTTTACTGGCAAGTTAAGTGATTGCAAGGCTTTGCTTGGCACTCCTACCACCACTGTTGTGATATTGGTTTTTGAGGCTCTGGCTAAAATACAGCAATCTATTGAAGAGTTATAGATCTAGCTGCATATAGGGAAACCTTTCATTGTGCTTAATTCAGCAGGTTGAAACATACTCTGGAACCAAAACTGCCCAGAGGAATTTCTACAGCTGCTCTACTACCAGGTTGCCTGGTTGGACTTCTCTTGCAGATCTCCCATGTTTCATGGCAGTTTGGGATCCTGTGGGATTTGTGGGATGTAATCCTACTTCCTGTCCTAAATAGCTACCTTCATTTGCTTGTCTCCAGACTAGATGCAGACAAGACAAACATGTTTTATTCCTGCTTGCTCACTTCAATGCTTCCCGATCTCATAAATTGATTTTCCTTCCTCCCAGGGAAGGAGGATTTGTTGTCTCCAAAGAATAAAACAATCAACCTTTATTAATGAGCTTCAGAAAATCTAAAAATGTCTAGAATGAGTACAACAAGAGTATATATTTTGTCTGTACAGTAAAATAGTTAAAATACTCATGGTCCAAACATTACCAGTGGTTTATGGAGCTGCAGCGGCTTATAGGTTTAATATAAATCGGTGTTATACCATAAGAACAATTCCTTTATTTTGCTTTGGTATAACAGTAGATCTGTTGAAAGGGTGGATAATGTAGTGATTTTATTTTACTGCAGAGCATCAATAGTATTTGAAAATGCAAGGTATACAGCAATGCCGGTGGAATGTGTTGTCACTGACTATGTAAGATAAAATGGTTTGGCTCTAGTCATTAAGCTTGATTGTTTCTATGTTTTCTGACCCTTCAGGTAATGGTGCCCGGCAGACAAAACACTCTTGTACTTCACCCTCTGCTGTCTGATACAGAATACAAAGTTACAATAACCCCCATCTATTCTGATGGGGAAGGAGTCAGTGTCTCAGCTCCTGGAAAAACCTGTAAGTACAAACTTTCCGCCTGTC
Organism: Corvus kubaryi; assembly: GCF_017639235.1. Taxonomy (NCBI): domain Eukaryota; kingdom Metazoa; phylum Chordata; class Aves; order Passeriformes; family Corvidae; genus Corvus; species Corvus kubaryi. The sequence goes on from NW_024581127.1 coordinate 24,024,689, forward strand.
TTTGGCCAGGATATGCATGAATAAAGACTTACTCTTGTGGCCCTTTTTCCTTGGCTGTAGGAATGTACTTTAGTATAAATGGGGGCTTATTTTGCATTACTTATATGACCTGAACTTTAAATTAATCTCAGTTGATTGATTTATAAACAAAGGGTTTCTCCTAACTGACAAGCTGTATTTTATATTCAAATACTCTGAGTTTGCAGAAACTTGTTCAGTTATAAAGCTGGTAAATCCTTGATAACTAGCCCACCAAGGGCAAGCCAACTAATACAGGAAGTAAAGTAAACAAAGCCTGATGAGATGCTATCAAACCACCCATTGTACTGTTAGATTTTCTTTTGTGTGAGATCATTACTTTCTAAGGGTCATTAGAAATGCTGCTGAACTTTTTATAAAAGTGATTGCATTATCTCCAGAGTTCTGACCAAGTACCAAAAGGTTACTCATCTGTAGCTTAAGCTTTTTCTCTACTGTATGTTGTAAAAAATCCTTTCATTGTGCACTTGTAGTCATGATAGTATAATTTTATTTAATTATTCTCCTAATTTACATAATTTGTCTTAATTGAAGTGCTATTTATGCAGAGACTTAAATCACTTGTAAATAATCCCTTTGATTCCATTCTACAGGATTAAGTGTTCAAAAGAGCATGATTTGTACATTAAAAACTTTAGTGCACTTGTATTGGAAGAAACTATACAATGTATAATTATCTCTAAGTTATTTTGCAGTTTTAGGAAACAAAAGTTTTTTTTAAAAAAATGTAGGGACAAAGTTTGGAATTAATTCAAATATTCATTGTTTGTTCATCAAAGTTTGTAGTTAATCCACTGAGTAATGCAAAGGATGAATTTGATTAAGGGTTTCATCCTAGTAGTTTTACCTGTAAATCTGAGAGTACTGGGTATCACAGTCTTTTTATTTGCATATCTTGATTTTTCTGTATGAGCTTGTATGAGATAAACTTGTAAAAACCCAGTTTGGTTTCCTTTTAGTGCCCCTGTCTGCTCCTAGGAACTTACGTGTCTCAGATGAGTGGTACAACAGATTACGTATCAGCTGGGATGCCCCACCATCAGCAACAATGGGTTACAGGGTTGTCTACAAACCTGTCAACAGTGAGTTTTTAGACTAATTTTTCTGTGATCACTTCTGAGTGGACATCATATTTTGCTCAATTTTGTTCTTAAATTTATCAGTTGCAGTTACAGCCTTGAAAGTGTTAACTTTGGTGTCTCATTTTTGAATATGAAAGTTTCATAATCACAGAATGATGCAGGTTTGAGAGGATCTCTGGAGATCATCTGGTCCAACTCCCTGAACAAAACAGGACCAGCTTGAAACAGGTTTTGCTGGACCCTATCTAGTCAAGTTTATAGTATCTCTGAGGATGGAGATTTTAAAATTGCTCTAAGAATCTCTTCCAGTTTTTGACTACTGTCACTGGAAGTATCTTTGCTAATATATAATAAAAATTTCCCATGTTACAAAATTTGTCTTTTCTCTCCTACATTTTCCTGTTTGCCTCAGAAGACATTCTGTCTTGATCTTCTCTACCACCTTGCATGAGGAGGTATAGGCAGCAGCAGATTTCCCCTTAGACTTCCCATCCTAAAGCTGATTAATTCCAGCTCTTTCAGTCTGTGTTTTTACATCATTTTACCATGACTCTGTTTCAGAGACTACATTTGCTTTCTTCATATTCCTGTCTTCTGTATTCTCCTACTCAACTTCCTTCCCCTCACAACACAAGGTTTTCATTTCTTCTCAGACACTTGACATTTTATTCGTTGTCCATTTTGTGAGTGCTGCATCCTTTGCCCACCTGTACATTGTAGCAGACAAGACATCCAGAATCTTTCAAAGTTCTTTAGAAAAACAGGGTCCTCTATTGACAGCAAATCACAGATGTGTGACTGTTAAGGGACTAAAATACTGTCCAAAGACAATACTGCTGCCCGGTTTCTGATATGTATCCAGAACAACTAGGGGAGGTGATGAAGGAGCTGTTTGCTGTTCTGATTTGGGGAAGTTTCATTCTTTTCTATTTTCATTATCATTTTTGCACAGTATTAAATGATGCTGTTGTATAAGCAGCCCTGAGGGACTGTAGTGCTGGCTGGCATCCGCTGTCCCCCCTGTTGGTCCTGGCACACAATCAAACTGGGGAGATATTTGGCTGCCTATTTAGAGCAGTAGTAAGTCACTGAAGCAGAACAAAAGGGTCTTAACAGATGCCAGTGTCTAGCTCTGCCTTAATGAATCCCACTGCTGAATTTCCGAAGTGTGTTATGTCTTCTATCCATGCAAGATTGAGGAGTATGTCTTTGTGTTTGTGTATGGTTAAAATAAAAATCCAACCCCAAAAAACCCCAGCAAAATATAGCAGTAACTTTAGGAACACGTGTAATTTTTTCTGATTTATTTCATTTTTTGCAGCTCCTGGTCCTGCATTGGAGACCTTTGTAGGAGATGATATTAATACCATTCTCATTCTAAATCTCTTCAGTGGAACAGAGTACAGTGTTAAAGTATTTGCTTCATACTCAACAGGCTTCAGTGATGCCCTAACAGGCGTGGCCAAAACCTGTAAGAATGATTTCATGCTGTTCAGGTCTCTACAGACCAGCTTTCCTTACAACTATGGCTTTCTGCAGCTCCCTGAATAAATTTTCATGTGGAAGACTTTCTCAGTTATGTGCAAACTGATTTCCTGAAATGAAATTCTCTCTTTCTTTGAGACTATACCAGGCTTTAAAGTGATCTGCTGGACATTAGCAAGACAGGAATCATAAAGCAGATATTATTCAACAGCCAAAAATATATTTGCTTAGTAGTACATGTAAATTTTCTTAATTAAAAGTCTATTTAGTGTAATATTTCTAGCTCCATATATATAAAAGGTTATTTGCTCTTTATATAGCTAAAGCTCAGTTTTAAATTCGATTTTGACAGAAATGCTGGTGTTACTATGATAATTTTATACTTACTGTAATAACTGAACTTTTTAGCAGCGTTCATTATTTAGTCTTAAGTAAATTGCCTACAGCTCTAAACTTTTGTTTTAAAGGTTCACTTATTTTTTAAATTCTTGCTTTAGCTTTTCTTGATGTTTTTTAAGCAACTATGGAAATTATTTGTTAAAAATGAATTGGCACTGGTTTCACTGTAAATATTTTGTCTATTTTTTTTCTTGTATGTCTTATTAGAGATGTAAAACTATTTTTTTGATATTTAATTTTCAGTGTTTCTGGGTGTGACAAACCTGGATTCCTACCAAGTCCGCATGACTAGTCTGTGTGCTCAGTGGCAGCTTCACAGACATGCTACTTCATACAGGGTAGTTATAGAGTCACTTGTGGGTAAGTTACTAAATAATTCAATATGCAGCTACAGCCCAATCCAGAGAATTGAATTGCATAGAAATTGCATGCAGTTAGACCTGTAGACTGGCTCCTGACATACTGGAGATGAGGGACAGAAGAGAGTTGTGTACACACTGACAGTTTCAGATTGGAAGTAGCATCCCTGTCCTTTTATGTCAAACACATGTTGATAACTTGTGCTTTTTATGTAAGGGACTTTCATCTGTCAGTAGAAGATAGGTGATTACCTGAGTTTTTCATTGGTGTGAGGAACAGAAGACGGATAAAAGATGAACTGAATACATCAAAGTTTGTAAATATACCACCAGCAGTAGCTCTGTAGGATTAGGATAGACAGGAGAAGAGGGCAGAAGGTTAGGAAAGCTCTGAATTAATCCAGACCATGCCCACAGAATCAGAACAATGTCCAGTTTTGTTTGGTCTCATTCTGTTGATGCTTCATTATAGCTTATAGTAGTAATGTTACTCATACGGATAAACATGACACAGTTTTATGTAGTCACACAAAGTGTCTTGATGCTTTTAGGACTGCCTCTATAGAGGGTAAATTACAGCCTCTTCAGCCTCACTGATTCTCAGGTGTAACCAGAAGACATTATGGAGAAGTCAGTATTTGTTCACACCAACTCTCTCTCATATCCCAAGTAGACATCAGTGGTGTTCTGACTGGCAGCAAGTTAAAACCTTGGATAACTTGAGGGAAGTGCAGTTAGTAACAATTAATGGGCTATGTTAAAGGTATCATGAACAATAACACCAATCTTGTGGCAAAAAAAGTAATGACCTTTCTGTGGAATGGCAAGTGGATGGTGATAAGGTTTATTTGAAGCCCTGGAATACAGACAAGGTATTCAGATTGCAGAGATCTTGGCTCACACAAGGCAGCACAGACATCCCTCTCATCTGGGAGCTAGCCAACATTCTACTTTCTCCATATAGAACTGCTAGAATTGTTTTAGCTGAGCTGAAAGCACCTAAATGTGAGCAGAACAACTTAGAATGTGAACAAATGTTTCTTATTAATATCTATCCTGAAGGGATTTGATTGTCAGATCAGGTCTGTGTCTGGTTCAGGCAGTGATCAATTATTTTTATACTAGTGTAACACCTGATAAGCACTGAATGACTGTCCTTTTTTATATATTCTGTAAAATGTGAGATCATATGCTTGTATTTCACTTCTTCCAGCTGCAGATCTTAAATTGTGATAAAATTTTTCTTGTTATTAAAACATGCCTTATGCTATTTCCAGTACTCAGCCTTTTTCTATTGTCAATGTGTTTTCCAGTTCAGAATTTAGCAAAATCAGTTTTGGAACCATGTAAATGCTGTTCCTTAACCATTTTGCAAAGTGATTACTAGTGAAAGCCAGAATATGATATCTAGTTCAGTCTCTTTTGCTCTGACCAAGCACATTACAGATGCTGAGAACCAGAGGCGTAGACAAACAATGCCATAGAATTACATAATGCAACAATTCCTAGTTAGACTCTGATAATTTATGACTAGATCCAAAGCCCATTCATGACAGTGTTAGTGATTTTTATTATCTTCACTGCATGGGGCAAAATTCATCTTTTTTTCCTGACGATGTTTGACACATTCCTCAGCTCCTATTTAGTATGAAGAATGAATTGTTACAGAGACCTCTGCACAGAGGTCAGTTGCCAAAAGTAAGGCAGCATGTAGTTTATTAACTTATGTCAACCTCTTACCCTTCATATGCTGTTGTGTACCCTTCTTATTTATGATTTAAATTACACTATTCAATAAAACAGTAAAAAAAGGTGGTTGCTTTTGTAATTCCAGATGGGAAAAAGCGAGAAGTAAATCTTGGTGGAGGGACGCCTAGACATTGTTTCTTTGAGTTGATGCCTGGAACCAAATATAAAATCAGTGTTCATACACAGCTTCAGGAGCTTGAGGGACCTGCTGTGAGCATCATGGAGACAACGTGTGAGTAAAACAGAGCAGAGATCAGCCAGCAGCAAAAATGCTCAATTGCTTCTTGTGTTCTGCCCTTTGCCCACACATGTGCTATTCCTACTCAGTTTCCTTTAGCTGAGCTATTAACTTTTCAACTGCATTGTGACTCCTCCACAGAGGTGCAGAATTCTTACACCACTGCTGTGAATTAATTGTTAAGTCACATTCAACAGCTCTGTTGGACTTCTTAAAGAGAATGAAATAGGAAGGATGGTTTAGCTTTCTTCATAAAAAGTCCTGTTGAGGGATACTCTGAATATCTGTGACTTCAGGGTAAAAAATACAGAAAAATGAAGCAAACAGAGAAAGTTTTGTGTCCTGCAGTTCTTGTTATTTAGTAAAATTAACTGGTGTTTGAATAATTTACAGTTAAATGGGACCTTGAAACCCAATTTACTTAAGTATTTTAAAACAAACCAACAAATCAGACCTTTTTATTATTATTATTACACCAGACAGACAAAATAGCCCAGACCCCTCACAGCTGTTTACAAAGGCAAGATCCTGCTGTCATGAGTTCAAAATACTGCAAAATAAAACATGGGACTACTAGAATGAATAGTTTATCTGTCTTTGAGCCCATTTCCAATCTCAGCATTACCTGTCTTCTCATACTATATTGCTATACACCACAATTCTGTTCCCCTTCTCTCAGGTAGAAAGTGTTTATACTTTTCCTCTTTTCATCCCCAACTTGTGGTTTCACACAGGAAAAACTTGCCCAGGTGCATGACTCCCAATTCTTCATTGTCCAGGGCTCATTCTCTGAGCAGTGAGCAAAAAGCCAAGCTTCTCCTGGATTTTGGGGAATTGCATTTAGTGTGCTCTGCAGTTTAGGGAGTTAGGAAACATGAGGAAGAGCACACCTTGGACTGTATGTCCATTTGAGAATGATGGTTTGTGATGCAGACAAATTATTGTCTCACCTCGAAGGGGAACAGTCTTCAGGGTGACTGGTGGTGCTGAGAGCAGCCTTTCAAGTCCCCTTACAGCAGTTTCTAAATGGGTCTGGTCCTGGGCACTACTTCCTTGTAGGTGTTTCAGAGTCCTAGCCCTTCCTGTGGTTGAGGCCAATGGGAAAACCCCCACCAGCTGCAGTGGGATGTGGACATGTAATGAATCCTGTTTGCACTGATCTTTCCCAAATGTAGGTTCCTTTTCTCAGGCTTTTATATCTAACTCTCTCCATTGCCTATAAATGTAACTTAGGTGTTACAGCAAGTAACAAGTTTAGTCTTACTTGAAGGACTGATGTTTTGTCACCTGTGGCTTCATATGATAAATGCATTGAATAAAAATGGGAAAAACCCCCTTCAACGAAAGTGGAAGCTTTTCGTCCCGTAGAGTTGTGGAAGTCAATGCATGTGCATTTTATCTCTGAGAGTTCAGCTGGGCTATATTGAAAGGCACTAAATAAAGCTCTTGCATTCAGAAAAGATGTCAGTCAATAATTGGGTATTCTCCTAGGTCTCTGCAAGGTAGAAATTCCAAAGTCAGTTTTCAGGAGAAGAGTGAGGGACATTTTCAGAAACTCTATAAAGTAACTTTAGTAGAAGTTGCTGCAGGCAACAGAGCCACAGTCCTGTAGAGTTGTGGTCAGAGCTGTGTTTCTGTCTGGAAATGTAACAAGGTCTTTCGTCAAATTCAGAAACGTCTTCATCAGGGCAGATTCTGATCTGCTCTGAGCGCAGGCACTGGCTTGCTTTTGCTCTCTGTCTTTGCAGTTTGGATTGCAGGACTAAGACCTTCTTCCTTCCAGGGTGAATAGAGATCTACTTTCTGTTACGGAGGACTGGTTTTGGTGTGAAAGGAAAAGGACACTGACCTTTTTTAAATTGAATTAAGGATTCTAGGCCAAGAATAGGGCTGCCACGTGGTCTACTACACTGGGTAATCTCAAAAAGGGGTAGTTCCAGTAGTTTGGCTGTAATATTGTATCATTCACATTGAATATATAGCCATTAATTGTTTGGTAATAGTAATATTCTTTTTCAGGTGGCCTTTCTTGCATGCACTCACCTGCATTTATCTCCAATTGCATAACTAGTTGATTAGAGATGATGAATTTTTTTAATGTGGAGATGAGTAGAGAATGTTGTGTTTGTTAAAGATAGTGGGCTTTTAATCATGTTTGAATATTCTTTCCTTTTTTTCTCCAGTACCATTTCCTACTCAACCACCAACAACGTCTTCAACACCACCTCCACCACCTACAATCCCACCTGCAAAAGAGGGTAAGTGTGTGAGTGCATGTGTGAGTTTCTAGTAATTTTAAGGTGTTGGTGCCATTTTTTTCTGCTTCTGATGGTATTTTAGACCTGTGGGGAGCAGATCTCACAATGCATTTGCTACAGAAATTTTGTTAAGGCAGCTGGCTTAAATTTAGTAAGCCAAAAATCTGTTGTCATTATAATATTGTTAAAATTTGCCAAAAGGATGGTTAATACATGTGACACTTCCTTTTTCCAAAACTCCTAAACCATACATATTTTGCAACTGAAGCAGACATTCTAGGATAATTAAACTTCAAAAGCAGCATTATTTTTAAATATGTCTCCTTTAGGTAATGTGAAAAGTATGGGCCATGTTTGGTCTCTCCTCTTTAAATGCAGACGTCCTTTTATTATTATTTGAACATGCAGTGTTTTGTACAGAGTTTCATAATATTTCTCTGAGAGGAACATTATTGGTGGAGACTGAGGATCAAATACATCAGCTTGAAGTCAGTGGACCAAACTGACATGTAGAAATTGAGAATTTAACCCATAAGCACAGGGAAAAAAGACCTTGTGTGTATATGTTTAGAACTGCATAGGGGCAGATGATGAGAATTTGTTGTTGTCCAAGGAGTAATCAACAGAAAATGAAAAATACAGGTTTGTATTTTCTTGTCCTATTCTCTGGATTTAGATGAACATTTTTATTCAAGATGAAATATGTTGAAAAACATAACTTTGCTTTGAGACACTTTGCTTCTGACCTCAAGCAATAGACTTGGATTTCTGTGAAGTGCTGAAGGTTCCCAGTTCCCAGGAAAGAGTGAGCACCTTGTGTGAGCAAATGTAGAGCTCTTGCAGGCCTTTTTGCATAAGAACGTGCTGGAATAAGATGAGATGGGTGAAACTTGCATTGCTCCTACATAGTGAGGACATGTCTAATAGACATTAGACACTGCAGACCTTTGGGCAACTTTTTTAATGGAATAGTCTCCCAGTGAGAACCTCCACAGTTGAAATTCTCTCATCTTGCTTACTGTGTCTTGCCAGGAGTCTGGCATTGTGTAAGCTCATATGTGATTTTACTTTAAAAAAAGTAAATTTACTTCTATTTATAAAAATAGGAACGATTAGCCAGACTTTAAAGAGCCACTGAAGTGTATTCTGTGATAGGATCTATCAGTGCAGATAATTCTCCCTTGCAGAGCTCAGCTGGCTCTACACCTGCACTGAAGTCAATGCCAGCAGGTCTGTTGGCTGAAGCATAATGAGCTGACATTAAACAAGGGCTTTTCATGATGGTTGCATTCTCTTAAATGATTTATGAGATTTCATGAGGAGTTGAGGCATTGCTCTAATTCTAAAATTTTTGCTTTTCTTCCTCAGTGTGCAAAGCAGCCAAAGCTGATCTGGCATTCCTGGTGGATGGGTCGTGGAGTATTGGAGATGACAATTTCAATAAGATAATTAACTTTCTCTATAGCACTGTGGGAGCTTTGGATAAGATTGGTCCTGAGGGAACACAGGTAATCAACATGTACAGACATGGAGGGCGCATGGAGTTGACAGGGTATTTTAGACTAGACCAGAAGTGAAATGAATCAAGAAGTAACTGACATCATTTCACAGCTCCTGTGAAAATATAAACTGCTCTAGGTCAGTATCTTTTTTCAATATCTTTTTATGCACACCGTATGTTAAAATTCACAATATAAATTTTGGTAGCATGAAGGCTACATATCATTTCAGTCTCCTCTAATTCTAATGATATTTAAGTTTCTTAATTCTTTTGGTACTCACTGTAGTGAGTTTATAGGTTTATTTATAAATAAGCTAAAAATTGCATTGATAAGAAAAATTAAAGGTTCTGTTATTTTAAACCACACACTCTACAAAATCTACAGTGCTTGAAATAAAATTTACGATGATGGTTCCATTTATGTATTTGTTTAGAGAGATGCTCCAGAACAGATTATTGGCAAATATGTTACTGTTTTAATTGTTACCTGTATAATATGTGGTTTGGGATCTCATTGGAAACTAATTTGAACTTGTCCAAACCCTGAAGAATACTGTTTCTTGCTATACAGCTATTTTTCCAGAATATAGTTAATGGTGCTTCAGAAACTTTGTCACAAGTTTAAACATAAGAGCTCCTTTTAAACCAGGGGCACCACTTACAGAATATGAAGTTCAATATATGCTTTGTGAGTTGTAGGGGTTTAGCGTACAGTATTGTAATACAGGGTCTTAATTCATGTAGTGTCATATTTGACAGAGGCAATATTTCAAAATATGTTCCTGGATTTTCTATTACTTGCTTCAGTCTTGCTCCCTAGCTTAAGTTACTTATGTGCAGTTATTAATTTGTGGAGACTGAATTAAGTCCCAGCAGTTCTGAGTATGAATAACTGTACACGTGTGAGCAGCTGTAACCAGGATTTTGCTTTTGGGCTTGATTGAGAATGCTTCTGCCAAAGTGGGTATTACTTTTCTCATCCTGTTTGCTGCAAAATGAAACCAGAAAGTGTTAGATGGTTGCCAAGGTTGCAGAGAGTAAAATTAAACTTTATTAGTGAAAGCTTTCTTAAAGAGAAAAAAAAAAAAAATCTGTCTTCAATTTAAAGATGAAGCAAAGTTACAAGATAAATCCTTGCTTTATATGGTCAGATTCACTTACTTTTTGCTTACACAGTGGGTGGTGCTTTTATCTTCTATGTGCACAGGTGGCAATAATTCAGTACAGTGATGATCCCAGGACAGAATTTAAATTGAATGCATACAAAACAAAAGAAACTCTTCTTGAAGCTATTCAGCAAATAGCCTACAAAGGAGGAAACACAAAAACAGGTGAGAGAAGTCGTGATTGTAATGCAGATTTTCTCCTTGCTACTCTGTGCAGTATTTCTTTCCCATTTGCTGAGTAGTTTAATTAATCACTGCCAAACCTGTGAGAACATGGTATCTCCACACTGGAGATGAAATGTGAGCTCTGAAATTAGGAAATCTTTGTAAATCTGTAGTTTACACACTTCAGCCCCTACTGCAGCATATTCACCCCACTGACCAACAGTGATAACAAGGATATGGGAAGCAGGGAGAGGAGCAAGGGGGCCAAAAGCAAATAAATTTGGGGGTAATGGAAGGTGGAATGGGGAGTAATATGAAATCAGCTTTGCAAGCAGGCAGAAAACTGAGAAAGTGGAGAGGGTGGGAGGGAGCTTGCAGAGCCGGTAGAAAACTGGAGAGTGTGCAAGGTCTGTTTGATCATAAGCTAGGACAGTTAATCCTCTGTGGGATGTTTAAGATTGGGATGGGGAAAGATGTCTGCTAGCTGAATGAGGTTGCATTTTAATTAATCCGTTAAGATAGCTTTCTGATACAAAAAAAATTATAGATGACAGCTGAAAGGGTTAAAATCTGTTTTAGTTGGAAACCGTATGTTTTATTATTTTCAGACTGCACAGAAATTTCTTGCAGCTGTTGCATTGCACCCAGTCTCAGCATTATCAAAATAATTTTCCATTTACTACAACGGCACTCTCAGTTGTTAATGTAGACAGTGCCCTACAGTCCAGAAAAGGAAAGTTTTGTTATCTCTAACCCAGCCAGCAGCTAAATACCACACAGCACTTACTCACTGCCTGCCCCACCCCTGGTGGGATGAGGAAGAAAACCAGAAAAGGGTGAAACCTGTGGGCTGAGACAACATGATTTCATGATTGAAATAAAGCAGTATATAATGATAATAATAGTAATTAAAAGGGATATAACAAATAAAGGGAGAGAAACCCCAGGAAAAGCAGGTGATGCTCAGCACAGTTGCTCCCCCGACCGATGCCCAGTCCATCCCTGAGCAGGGATTGGCCTCTCCCTCCTGTCCAACTCCCCCAGTTTATATACTGGGCATGACATTCTGTGTATGGAGTATCCCTTTGGCCAGTTTGGGTCAGTGGTCCTGTGTACACTCTCCTCTAGTCTTCTTGTGCAGCTGCTCAGGGACAGAGCATGAGACGCTGAAAAGTCCTTGACTCAGGGTAAGCACAGCTTAGCAACAACCAAAACATCATTATCAACATTAGCCTGCTACAGAGTCCAAAACTCAGCACTGTACCAGTGACTCAGAAGAAAACTAGGTCTATCCCAGCTGAAACCAGAACACCCGCACGAATCATGTTCGCGATCTTCACCTTCTAGATTGAAAAATGGATGGCTGAAGCCGTCAGAACTTGAAACGTTAAAGTCAAAATCAAACTTTTCTAAATCTTGATTTTAGTAACCTCAGAATGAACTAATTGACAGACTAGTCAGGACACAATGGATTTATCTTTTTATGTATGTCTAACACGTGATATGAGAAGCCAGTAGAAATCAGATTTATATTACACTCAATGTCAATTTTTGTGTTACAGGAAGAGCCATTAAACATGCACGAGAAAGCTTGTTTACAGGGGAGGCAGGCATGAGAAGGGGCATTCCAAAGGTTTTGGTTGTCATTACTGATGGACGATCACAGGATGATGTGAACAAAGTCTCCAGAGAAATGCAACTAGATGGTAAAATGTGTAGTTTTAAAAACGATTCACATTTTCTTTTTTTCTCGTTAATTACATCTACGTAAGTGTGGGCATGAGGTAAGGATAACTTTTAGTCCAGATTTTCGATTTTAAAGAAAACAGCAATTTCTGAGAAAGACACAATATTCCTAGGATATGACTAAATTCTGGATGTTTTTGGTCATTAATGGAATTATTTTTCATTTTGGCAGCAGTGCTAAAATCTTGTAGTAGTCAATGGAATTGTTCCCAGAATGAAGAAGTTGGGAAATATGATCCTGAGAATCTGGGTTGTCATCTATGAAGTGTAGTTTTGTGGTTATGAGCAAATTGAACTATTTTGTTTTCTACACAAGAAGTCCTTTGAAAATGCTTACACTGTTTCTGACCTGCTCTCATGTTACACTGATTACCTCTAGGAATTTTTTTAAGCCTTCAGTTTTAGAGATTTAAGCAGCTGCACCATGTTGTGTGTCTAAGTATAAGAACTGGATTAATTGTTGTAGAAGTTTGTCTCAAAACCCAAAGGGCACAGTGGGCCACCTGGGGCAAAACTAAAGGATGGAAGAAAAAAGCTATCTTCCTCTAAATGTGAGGTGACCTAAGGAGAAATTACATTTGTGCCTTTTATTTGCTTTTAGCTTTGACAACTATGAAGTTCCCAGTGTATTGCACTGATTGCTGAAACCAAACATAATCATCCAGCTTGGCTGCGTCCTTGTTTTGTTGCTAGATGCTGAGTGTAGTGGCTTCATAAATAAAGCATATGACAAAATAGTGGGCTTGCATAACTTATTTTAAGTAGCAGTCAAGAAAACCGTGTATTTGTGAATAAATTGGAGTTTGTGTCTAAGCTGAACAAAAACCGTCCATGTCTCAGGTAAGTCTTGCAGTTGCATTATCAGCCACTAGACTGGGAATGACCTCCAGAGAAGACGGTACTTTGTGAGGGTTCGGTTGCTGGGATGTGGCACGACTTCCCCTCTCCCATTTCCTCTGGAGTGGGCTGTACAATGAGGCTGCAGATAGATTGGAGCAGGTACTGATGGGCATCTGTGATAGACACTGGAACAAAGGAGGTGCTGATCTTGAATGAGACATGAAGATATTTTTATAATGTATTAAGTCAAAGTTTTGTTATACTAAAAGCTCTGCAGAAGGTGATGAATGCCCCTGATCCTCATTCAAACTTAAACATAATATTGCTTGACAGGAGTAATTTTGTGACTGAGCCATGCTAGAACAGTCTATCCATTAACTATATTCGGCCTGATGTAGAGAGGTCTTTCCCTTCATCTCTTATGGAAAGGAAAATGTTGGAAAACTTACAGCTCTTTTGTTGCTCCTCAAACATTTAGGATACAGTTTCCATTTCATTTAAACCTTTTAAGTCAGGCTCAAATTTTGAAAAATATTCATGCTAAATATATAGAACAGATTCAACCAGTGCAGTTAAGTTGCTGGTGAAATGAGAATGCATTTATTTCAGTGTTCACTCGTGGGGCAGCAGTGGCTTGAAATCCTATCTATACCAACACATGGCACAGAAAAAATCTGTAAAGGACCTACAGGAAATTAATTTCTCTACTTTGTATTTATTATGTACTTGGATATTTTTGTGTAATACAGTATAACATTAAATTAGAAAAGCATTTAAATATATGCTAACTAAACTTTAAACTACTGAGTAGTCATATATCTTCAAGAAAATGCTTAAGGTTTAACTTTAATGAACTAATTAATCATAAATAGCAAGAAGAAATATTTCACAGAGGTTGTATTACCTTTATTTTAGATTACGTAAGTGAATTTTCTTGTGCTATAGGATAATAATAAAATGTCCAGGTTTGTGTTTAATCAGGAAAGGAGCCAGTACAAATATAGTTGTGTTCATATTGTATTTCCACTCTCTAAATGAATGACTCACAAGAGTGTTCTTTTTTGTCTTACAGGTTTTAGCTTTTTTGCTATTGGAGTGGCTGATGCTGACTATTCAGAGTTAGTTAATATTGGCAGCAAGCCCAGTGAAAGACATGTCTTCTTTGTGGATGACTTTGATGCCTTTACAAAGATTGAAGATGAGCTGATCACTTTTGTTTGTGAAACTGCATCAGCAAGTTAGCCATTTTGATTTATGTTTGTTTCTAAAATAACTGCTAAATACTGGGGGGGTTGTAACTATTAATTTTCAATTAAGACATATTGTTGATATTTTAAATAAAATTTACTGCTGACATTATAATTCTAATGTTATTTCTGCAGAAGATTAAGGAAATAAAGGTGTTGTGACTTCAAAATAATTAATGGTTGTTTGCTATAAAGCCAGAATACAGCTATTGGTTGTCAAAAACTCATTTCAGATGTTGTTGACATTTCAGAATCATAAAAGTTAATTGTATTTTATTTTCTAGGCTACTTGACCCCTCTGTAAGAGTGCCACTAGCTACATTCATTCTTACTCAGGTCACATGGTTAATTTATTAATAGACATCCAATCATTAATGTTTGTATTATGAGAGAAAGTAGACGAGTGCTAACCTAAGCAAAAGAATAGAACACACTCAAGAAAAAGTGTGAGAAAGCCACACTTCAGTCTCTTTATGAAAATTAAGCGATAGATATTCCAGAGCAACACCTAATGATTATAGGTCAGTAATTCACATGCTTTTAGGTGTGTGCCCACGATGTGTTTCCTTGTGTATAAACCAGGAAGCAGGCACTGTGTGAATCATTTGTGATTGTGAGGAGTCCTTGTGCACAGGACTGTGAGTTAATGTGAGACTGAGTTACCAGAGCTGGTAAGCAAAAATAATGTTGCTTGTGAACCACCTGAGATTTTGACTGTGAGCTCTGCTTTCAACGGTAGAGAGAATGTTAAACATTGACAGTACTCAGCAGTAACATTTATTGGTCACTTGTGCTTGTTTTCTAAAAGTGATCTTCAAATGTGAGTATCCTGGGATGCCATATTTCGTTGATACGCTGCTTTATGCTTATTGATTTCCCAGGGCACCTTCCCTGAAAGATACTAGTAAACTTCCTTCCCTGCCAAAAGAAATATATAAACCAGATTTACAGGTATTTAAAATGTGAGCACACATCTTAAGTACTGTTCTGGTCTCTCTTGCTCATGAAAACTATTGTGGAGTTTGAAAAGGTACAGAGCATGTCAGCTGCAATACTTGAACTTGAGAGGGGTTAGGCTGGAAAAGCTCACAAACAGAGAATTAGGGAACACTTGGTTAAACCCCAATATAAGACATATTTTATTTTATGCAGCAGGCTGTGAATTCGTTACTTTTTTTTCCAAAAATTTGAAATTTCTGAAGGGGTTGCAAAGACAGGTTTATAAGGAAGATTAGAGAAATTAACAGACAAGAAATCCATAAAAAGATGTTATATGGAGCACACAGCTATGTATCCCTTAATATCTTTGCTACAACTCTTGGGGATCCTGAGAGGCATCAACAGAATGAAGTAGAAAGTGGCCAGGTTTGCATGTCCTTCCTAACCAGCATCTCTTTTTGCTGCTCTTAGGGATAGAGTGCTGAGTTTAGGGCTGAGTGCATGATTGTTCCGACTCAGTGGGACATCTCTTGTAGTCTTAAATATATATTTTCTTCTTTTCCAGCCTGCCCACTGGTAGTTAAAGATGGCAATAATTTTGCAGGTACAGTATTTTTGTGTTCATTTTTGTTTATGATTTATGGAATCACTTTCATTACATTATTTTCACAATATTAGGCAAATTTCCCTTCATGCTAACAGGTATTAAACATATAGAGAATGAAACTCTTTGATACAGTTGGATTTGTCTTTTTTTTGGTCTCCCCTAAATATTTAAATTAATAAAATATATGTTTTGATACCTTCCAGGATTTAAAATGATGGAAATGTTTGGTTTGGTTGAAAAGGAGTTTTCAGCTGTGGAAGGGGTTTCCATGGAACCTGGTACATTTAATGTTTTCCCATGTTATAGACTGCACAAGGATGCTCTGGTGTCCCAGCCTACCAAGTATGTACTCATATATAAATACTCCCAAAACACATGGAGATAATTTTCTAGTGCAGGCAATTATTTATTTCAGGGACTAGTATTTTTAAGTCAGAAGAGCAGAGGTGCTAGTGTATATCTGTGCTATACTGATGAATAGGAAGAGTGTTTGGTGTTCTGAGCCCTCAGTCAGTTTAATTCAAAAATTAGCAATTGTAGGTAAAAGCAGATAAGCCCACTGGCTATTTTGGGTTTCCCACGAGCCAGTTTCAGTCTTGTGTCTGTGTAACACCTGGCAATTTCACGCAGGCCTATGTTTGGGCAGATTCCAGTCTGCAGGACTCTGTGAGAGGTGCCTCTGGAATGCAAGTTGAAGTCATGGAGTTCAGCATGTCCTTGAAACAGAGGTCAGAATGAGAACCTGCTTCAGCTGTCCTCAGTCACTTTCACTGCAGTCTGTGTCCAGCCACTGGTTACAAAGGAGGATTATCCCCTTGTGTTGAAGTGGTTCTGTGTGAACCCCATCTAGTACCTTGCTGGGAGGCCAGACATATTTCAGTCACAAGGACTGTATCTTGGGAGGGTTATGGAAGAGACAATGAAGAACCCCCTGACTGAACTTTTATAGTCGTTCCTCAGAGAGGAAGTGATGAAACTCTGTTTCTTCTGTGAACAGTGTCTATGTTGTGTTGGCTTCCTCTCAGTCCAGACCCCCTCCTTGTATTAAGTGGCACCAGAGAGAAGCAGTGGCTCAGATGGATTACATGTGGGAAGGTGTAACAAAAAATATTCTTTATCTAAGATAAATAAGAAAGAATAACGGTGGGAAATTGAAGGTTTATATTAGATAACATCTGAGTGTGTGATTATGCTATTGTGTCCCAGTTGGAGCTATACTTCTTGGTGCTGTTTCACATTCTCCTTGTTTTGTTTCCTCCTGGGCCTAGATGGACTGAGATGTCGGGGGATTAGTGTTTCTCACTTCTTTTTCCCCTTTCTGCTTCTTTCTAATTGGATCTGCTGCATTTATGTGCTATGCTCTAGCTGCCACCCCAGCCCAGTCTTACTGCTTCATTAGGCTTTCACTCCTTTTCACGGTTCAGAGAACACCTTTCTTTTGATGATCCACAGGTACGTCTGAAAAATACCACTTGACTTTGTCACCTCATCTGTGCTCTGAATGCCATTAATTTTATTCTCCTTTCTGAGCTCTGTATACCCAAACCTTGTGTTTAATCCACCCTGCTTATTGAATTGCCTTTCATTCCTGTACAATGGAAACACTGTAAAGGCCTTTTTCTTTTACCTGTTGAGTTCCCTCTCTTTCTCTATGGGCAATGGGCAGTGTAACATCACATTTGATCATCTACTGACACTGTGCAGAATATACTGATACCATGTTTAACTCCCTTTTCAGCATGATTCATATCTATACATCTATGTGCCAGAAGCACTTAAGAAGGAATGGGTCATGTTTGGGGAAAATAAATTGTTTGAATAACTCTTGAGATTTGTTTCAGATCCCCTTAATGTGATTTTAAGGAATCAGAATAATTAATATTTAACATACAGTCAGTTATCTCAGACACTTGTCCAAATGTTTCACTTTGGGATTTGACAAAAAAAGGTTAAATAAAATTGGAAGTAAGAAATAGGGAATTTTTGGAAATGACATAAAATAACATACTTCTTTTGTATCATAAACTTCCTCTCTCTTCTGCAAAAATTCTAGGAAACCAGATTTTATTTCAGTATGTGATCTGTTCTGACTTCACTTTCTTTTGTATTGGCCTTGAAATGTATAAACTCCATTCTCTGTATTTTGTAAAGCTTCCTATAACAGTCTGTCACTCCTAATCTTAATCCATTTATAATTGTTTAATGACAAAGGACATGTCTATTGAGACTGGTCTTCCAAGCAATTTCCATTTTCATTGTCTCTTAAATCAGACAGTTGCAAAGGTCCTTAGAGTGGCTGCTGTTTGTTAAAAGCTTTAAATATAATTAATTTCAGCTTTACTTCCAACTGGCCTTGGATTTGATCTTCAAATAAAAAGAAAGTTAATTTTTAGGGTCGGATTTGTAAATTTCAAGGGAAACGATAACTTCTACTTTTTTCATAAGTATTCCTTTAGGCTCATCAAGTTGAGTAGATTTTATCCACTTATATCATTTCTCAGTCTTGATTTATCAGGAAATAGAGTAATAGAAAGCATGTCAAGGGAAATTCTGATGAGTAAATCACCAGATTTAATGTTGTTTGAGTTTCAAAGACATTATTTCTCTTACAGGTATTTGCACCCTGAAGGTCTCCCTTCTGACTACACCATCACGTTTCTCTTTCGGATACTCCCTGACACACCTCAGGAGCCATTTGCTCTTTGGGAGATTTTAAATGAAGCATATGAACCACTGGTTGGAGTTATTTTAGATAGTATGTATTTTGTGTTTTATCAGTGATTTTAACTGTACAAATGATTCATTCTGTGTCTAGTTTTATTATTGCCAATGTTCCAATCTGCTACCAGAACAACCACCTATATCTGGCAGGGGATAATCTCTAAAGCATGGTTTTTAGATTCAATTTAACTGAATTTAGAGTCAAATTTTGAGTTAACTGCTTTAAACTGGATTCTGAAGATCTGTACTAGATGTAATTTGATGTGAGAGACACATCTGCTTTTAAAATTTCCAGTGCTTTGAATCTGATTCCAATAGACTCTGTCTTGATATAAGGCAGTGGTACTGGGAGCATATGCAGTGGCAATAGCAGAGTCAGAACCACACACATGAACTCTTGATGGCTCGTCATTTCTACTTGGTTTTACTTTCACAACTGTGAAACAGGGATTATAATTTACAAGGTTTTACTGTTGAGAAGATGAAGATACTGTGATAGCTGTTCTTCATAGCTGCCAGTTTGTCACCTTGAAATAGGTGGGAATGAGGCATTTAGCTGGCTTGAGGAAGTGTTTTTCTTGTCCAGCTCCCACAGAGAACTAATGGGAGAGTAGGACCAGGTAGACATGGGGGAGGTAGACTCAGAACTATTGGTTCATCCTTCCTGTCAAACCAGTAAAGAGCTTTTCTCTGATATAATTTGTTACTTCCAGGTCAGTATGTTGTTTATGAATGTGTTTTACTAACATTTGAGTTGTTAAATGCAAATTGACTCTTTCAAATATTGTATTAGGTCTTTTCTTTAACCCAGAGCTCTTAATTTTGATCTCACACAGATGGTGGTAAAACTCTGACTTTCTTTAACTATGACTACAAAGGAGATTTTCAAACTGTGACTTTTGAAGGCCCTGAAATAAGGAAGATATTTTATGGGAGTTTTCATAAGGTTAGTAATGGCAGTAGGGAAAAAAAGCACTCTGAATAAAGGCTTGGGAGTTTTTCATGTTTCAAAATCATCTTTCCTGAGGTCAGCTGCTGCCAGAAAAAGTGTATTATGCATTACCTACCTTACTGTCATAAGTCTCTTTGCAGTATTAGATTAACATTAAACAAATCATAGTTTTTATCATGAAGCTGATGTGTTCAATTTTCATCTCATACTTTTTGCCTGTGTTTTGTAGTTCATTTAAAAATACTGGTCTTGAAAAGTAATTTAGAAATAAATCAGCTTTTCCTTTTAAGATTTAGATTGGCAGTGTCACTCAAAATAAAAAGAAAATGTCCAGAAAAAAAAAATCCTTTTTTCATCAGAGTTGTAATTCTAGTATATATTTTAAGAGCTATGCCACATTGAACTTTCTTTTGCTATTTGAGAACTTGTGACATTCTTTCTGAAAGCAGATGAAGTGGTGCTGGGATTGTAGCACCTATTTGTTGTGGGGGTACTTTTGTCAAAGACTTTTTTCCCTGATATTTGGATCTTTCCTAAACAAAACAAACAAACAAAAACCTTGAGCGTTTGCTCGACAGGACAGTTGTAGCTAGTCCTCCGTACTGGGAGTGTCTCTGCTGCATCAGTGAAGGACAACAGAGTGTGATCAAGGCAGAAGGAAAGAACTTGGTTGCTGTGCTCTGCTTTCTGTACTGCATTTGATGTGATCTGATTCTTTCAGTGTAAAAACTTCACTATGACAGCTTTTGCTGTCAATGTATAATTTACAAACTAAATTTTACTGCTTAGTTTTGGCTTTTGCACATGGCTGGCTATAATGGCTGTTATGGTGAAATCCAATGCTCTCTACAAGGAATGACCACACAAATCAAGGGTTCTGTGGGATCTGAGTGGTATATGAACATTGTGTAGATCTTCTGTTGGGACAAATTATTTACTTACTGAATAAATTATGTAAGTTGCCAAATTCTTTGCAGATGTTCCAGAATTAGAAAAAATAAACTCATTAAATTCATTAAATAGATTACAATCATAGAATAATTCAGGTTGGAAGGGACCTCTAGAGGTCATCTAGTTTATTTGCTTTGGAGTGTTCTTTGAGTTTCATTAGCAAACATGGAGTTAGGAGCTCATTTCAAAAAATGCCCCCCTTTTCCCAAGGAAAGGACACATATATCCCATATGCTCCTTTGTATGTTACAGCATCTTCTCTTTTGCTTAGTTGCATGTTGTTATCAGCAAGACCACGGCCAAGATAATTATTGACTGCAAGCAAGTGGGCGAGAAGACCATTAATGCAGCGGGGAATATTAGTTCTGATGGCATAGAAGTGCTGGGGAGGATGGTGAGATCCAGAGGACCAAGAGACAATTCTGCACCAGTGAGTGGAACAATACCAATTCTTTCAAACATTTAAAATGGCCTAAAAAACAACTGCTTGAGATCTTTGCAGTTAGTTTTAACTTGAAGCCAAGTGAATTCATATTTTAAATAATAAGATCCCAGCATTTCAGAAATTCTGCAAAAGCCTGCAGTAGTTGTCAACTTGGGCAAAATCTATTTTTTATTATTTTGATAAATGAAATCATAAGATCATCATTGTTGAAATTTTATTCTCAAACAAATATGTAAACACAGTTGATATGTTCAGATATGACTTGTGTTCCAAATTTAATTACATAGAGTAATACAGTGTATAACTCCTTTGCCTGGAGTTATTTAAACTTCGTTTTTTTAAATATTTTGTATTTATTCCCCATGTCTGTTATTCTCTCTGATTCTTTGTTTGCCCCTTAACCCACTGTCCACTAAAAAATTGAACTGGTTTGGCACATATGATCCCCAAAAGCTCCCATCTTAGTATACCTAGCTCTTTTACAATATAAGACATTTTAAGTGTGAAAGATCTCCCCCCTCCCCCACCTTAAGTGCTCATTCATTCCTCTGAAATTATTCTTCTAGAAGCAGTAATTGATTATTCTTTTTGCAGGACAACCAATGAGAGTCTTTCCCCTTTGTTTTGTCTGGGGGGTTTTGACTTTTTTGGTGTATAGTAGTGTTTGGTAATTTTCTTTGAACTTTTTTGACCTTAGAATGAGTTTAGCAGAGAACGTGAACCTTGAACCAAGGCCTGATTTGAATAGGGATGAGATCTCAAATATGTATATACTTGTTAATTTATGCAAATACTCTTGTTTAGTAAAACATAAGCCCTCAGAATATGTCTCTGTACAAAAAAAAAGAGCTTTTAGGACTCAAACTGATGGATAATAATTATATGAAGCCTGTAAAGACAATTACACAGAGAAGCCTTTGTAGTCACATTCCAACAGAAACAAAAAAAGACAGACTTAGGAAATCCTGGAATCAGAGAAGGCTTTGTAAAGAAGTAGAAAGAAATGTGTCTTTTGTTAGAACCTAGGAATCTATACTTCAGAAAATTCAGACTGCCCACTCACAGAAATATTTGATTTTGTTCAAATGAACTGTAAAGTTGACATAAGATTAGAAATGTGTAGATGAAGATGAAAATTCTTTAGTAGTGTTAAGCCGTCTTTGAGTATTACCACAAGCACCAAATTAGAAACAAATCAAGAAAGTACCCAAATACCATCCTCTAAAGTCTCCATTCTGCACAATTTATTTATATTGAGTAGTACTTCTGTGAATAGTCACATTTAAGACATGAATGAGTCGGTCTCCTACTCCAAAGTTTGGAGAATATCAAAGGAATCTAGTAGGAGGCAGGATAGAGGTTCTCAGAACAGCTGCTATATTAGTAGATCTCTTGGTTTTAGAGATGCTTATTACATAAAATAAAAGTAAGCCGGCAGTTACTTCAGAATAAAATTGTGGATGTTCTGTTCTAACTGTGTTCACACTGAACAGTTTAGCATTCTCAGAATGTTTTTAGTGTATTTTAAAAATAAATCAATACAGTGTAGTCATTTGGATTTTGCCAGACATTTCAATTTTGAGGGAATATAATTGTATCAGGGTTTTTTTTGCCATCAGTGTATACAGTGTGCAATGGTAAAATGAACAGGCAGAGACAGATAGATAGATAGATAGATAGATAGATAGATAGATAGATAGAACAAAAAGGGGATTAGGCTCAAGGTGCCTAACCCTTTTAACATTCTTGAATGAATCATCTCAGGATTAGATTGTAGCCAGAGCAATGAAACCTGATTGGGACATGCAGCAAGTCATGTTTTCTATTCCTTCAGCAGAACTTAATGAAAAGTCCAACTTCAAAACATTATTTACAATCACAGACTTTCTCTTTATTGATGTTTCCTCCTCTTTGAATTTTGTTTGCTTGCATGTATATGTACTGTTAATAGTATTGTCTAACATGGGCTGCTATTGAGAAACATTTGCAGAGCTGTAGCTTGGTTAGATGAGGACTTTTCCACCTTACTGATTCTGCTTGCAGTGCTGGATATTTAGAAAGCAAAATCACTATGAATGCAGAGAGTTATGAATAAATGTTTAACAGTAGCAAAGAAAGCTTTGTTTTGGGTTTTAGCTTGAGTCAGAGCAACCCACATAATATTTTTAAAAAAGAATACTGAATCATCCAGCATTTGGTTGATGAATACAGCATTTCAGAAAATGTCTGTTTGCTCTTTAATTTACACCGACATACTTTATTGCTATGGATGTCCAGATTGCCTAGTCCAGAGAAAATGAATGCATGTACATGCCTGTGAAGGACTGTATAAATTTTGCCAGTGCTGTCAGCCTTCCATTGTTCAGGATAACAGAATAGCATGGGATGGACTGGGTTATGGAAGAAAATGGCAATACAACTTAAGTTCTGAACCTAAGCTGCTCTCTGCACAACCAGCTCAGGTGTTGCTGCACCCCATTTCTGGGATGTCTGATTTGCTTAAGTGCAGTATCATGCAAATGCTCAGGTATTCTGTGTCCCAGAGCAGTGTGTGCATGCACTTTCATCTGCTGCTGCACTCAAGCTAGTGAGACTTCCTGGAGTTAGGAGCTTAGGGATGTGTAGCAAAGAGGGAGGCATCTAAGTGGCTCCACATGGAGCCAGCTTCCATTTGACAGAGGCATGGACACAGACTTGCTGGACTCAGGGTGAGTCTCCGTGGAGCCAAATCCAGAGTCCAAAAGCTGCCTTCATGCTGCACTTCAGCTGTCTGAGCTGTTTAGCATGGTGCCAGCTCATTGTGTCTGCACCTGTAGTACAGCAAATCTAGAAACCAGCTAATCTGGTGGCAGGTGAGAAGAATGTCTATTTATATGAAAGTATGCCTTTATTTAAAAATATAATATTTGACTTTTATAAAAAAAAATGATGCAAAACCAAAGGTGCACTATGTGCACATTTTAACAGCTTTAGAAGCAATGCAGTTTTAAGAAAAATTTTAAATTCATTCCTCTGCTCTTATCGCAAAATAATGCCCCTGAAAATAATGGGAACAAACCCAGAGTTCTATCTCTAGCAGTTCCTTGAATTTTTTAACATGTGGGGTTAATTTAATGGGATGTTCCGTTCCATACCACTCTCTATTCAATATGCACATAAACAAGGCATGGAAAAAGAATAGAAATAGTAACAGAAGAAAGCTTCAACTCTCTAGACCCCTTTGTTCAGTCAAGGCTGTAAAGGAGTTAATTGGTTTTACCATTGAGTCCTACTTAGTATATTGTTTCTGAGTATGTAGCAGCCCCTATTTTTAGCAAATGTGTGTGTTCTTGCAGATTAAGTTCTTGTCCAAACCATGTTCCCAGACCTGTGATGGGAATTTTCTTTTCTGGCCAATGTTGTCATGTGTTGAGCAAGCTTTTCCCCATTCTTAAGCTATTGTTGCCTGGGGATAATACGGGTAAGAGAGGGCATATTCTAAAGTAAAATTAAACTGGAAAAAAAGAGAAATATTATTTGTGGCTCAGGTCCAGTATAAGTAATAGTCTACAGGAGACCTTGTCCCAGATAAAATCTGAACAGCAGACCAGAGGGTTAAGGGGAATTATTCAGAGAAGCTGAGCTCTCTTTCGCCTGACTCTTGATGTCTTCTTTGGTATAAAAAGATATTGGAATGCACCATTGGGCAAAATAAGGAATTTAAACAAGGAGTGGGGGTTAATTCAACAAATGCATGCAGCATTTAACCTTGAACAACTTTGCTCAATTCATGTAATGTCTGATAGTTCAGATGAGTTGGTTAGATACACATTTGGTAAAAGCAGTGGATTTGCCATTTAAGTGAGGTATTTGTGGCTTGCTGCTCAAAGTCAAAAGCCTTTGTCTAATCTGAGTGCTTGACTCAAGGTGGCTTTGCTTGCTGTTGGCTCTGTTTTTCACTGATCTTACACCTAACACTCATACTGTACATCACCCTTGTTTTGAAACAGCTGCAGTTACAGATGTTTGACATTATTTGTGCTACCTCATGGGCCAATCGAGACAAATGCTGTGAACTTCCTGGCTTGGTAAGAAACCTCTTTTAATAACTGTAGAATTTACCTTTTGTTTTCTACTTCATTGAGACAAATGTTTTATTGGAAATGGCTGCTTAAAAGTTTTCAAAAAAGCCCAGCTCTGCTTGGATTACTTGTCCTATTGAAAGTCAGTAAGATGTACTTTTCTAAATCAAGTAGGTGCTTTTGAGTACTACGTCTTAGACTTTACTAAGTACTGTATCTTAGATTGATAAAATACCCAACATTTGAAATTCTGGACATCATTCTTCTCCTATCTTAATCTTTTCATAGAGAGATGAGGAAAATTGCCCTGCCCTTCCTCATGCTTGTTCCTGTTCAGAAGCCAATAAGGGTCCCCTTGGACCTCCTGGACCACCGGTAAGGTTTTATTCAGCTTTGCAGTGAACTGTACCAAATGTCCACTGGCCACCTTTATTCCAAAACATGTGAATATACTGCCATTGTATAACTGATAAGGTTAAATTATGCTTTCAAGTGTTGCTAAAGAGATAAAATATATTCAATTGATACCAAAGATGCTATAAATTATGTAAAGAGGTGGTATGCTGAAGCAGTTGGGGTATTTTTTGGACCTGGAACCCTTTTACCTGTCTGTAGCATTAGATATGTCACAGGTAGTGCCATTTATTTTCAAATTTTTAATCACCTGCTATCTGTCTACTCTAGCACGTGTTCATTAAATGTAGCTTGGAGTTTAGATTTCTGAAATGCTCCGTTTACAGTATTCATATCAATTAAGGATATGGAGCATGACAATGCCACTTGTGTAGTATGTGATGAAAGAAGACTTTTCTGTCTTAAAAGCCCTACCTAAGTATGGCATTTATTGGAAAGTAGAATGGAAGTACAGGTTCTTCTGAGAGTTCTTAGAGGCAGAGAGTTATCGAAGAGCAATGAAGGGAAGAGAGAATGAAATAGTCTGCTTTTGTGGAAAGTAGAATTTCATTTTTTTAAAATTTTCCAGTGAATGATGAAATGTACACTGTTACAACTTTTACATATGCTTAGTGGTGGTATTTTAATGGCACTCATTAAGAGTTTGCTTTGTAGATGTAAAGTAAGTCTATATTTAAGTTCTGTGTGTAACCAGTGGAACTAGATAGTCTCTTGTAGAAGACAGTTATTTAACTTTTCTTCCATGTCACTGTAGTATCTTAGTTGGAGCCTTTCTCCTTATTGGCGTGTGGAAACTCAGACAATGAATTAGACCAGACAATGGATATACAGGCCACTAAATTTTGAGAACTCATTCTTGCATCCCAAGTCTGATTTTTATCAATTTAGAAAAGTCACAGGCTCTGTTTGCAATGGTTCATTATTGGTTTGCTTTAACAAGAATCCTGACTGGGATATTTGTAGAATGATCATGTGTTTTTGCTGTTACAATTAGATAAATCTAATCGGCATTTTAGGGCTGCTTGCTAACTGAGTTTGAGATGAGGCTCTCTTGCAAAAAATTTGAACTGTGTATATCTCTGCTCATACTGTGTCCTGGATGCTCCAAGGGCATGTTGTTAAATGAAGGAGTCAGGGAAGAAAGTAAAGGAAAATGTTTTTGGTGTTAAAGTACACAAATTACATGAGATGCATATTTAACAACAAAATTGACTTGCACATAAGGCATTCACATAGTAGGTCCTAGCAGCCATTAATCCTACTGACAACTCAGAGTTTAGTCTTTCTGCAAGAACTGTTCTTTAAGCCCTATACAAAAACCTGGAAAGAAATTCAAGAGGAAATTCACTGAAGAGCTGCATCTTGAACAAGGAGAAATTATTCTGTTCTCCGATTTGAATATAGGTTATAAATCAAGTATGGATTAAAGTTTTAATTTCCATATTTTAGCATCCGGTTTGTGTTCTTTAAAAAAGACAATGGGATAATTCACATGAAAATGTCACTTAAATTGAGTAGTTTGACCACATATCACAGTAAAATTAAAAATGTTTGAAAATTATTTGACTGGAAGGATGTGTATTACTACAGTTCAAAAGATACATGGATCAGGAATTGCTAAGGCTTAACCCAGCAGTAAAATAATGTACTTCTATATATTACATTTAGGATTAGCAATGTTTTGAATAGCATAGTGCCAGGCAAGAGGAAGCATAAAATCAAGCAGAAAAATCACTGCCAACGCAGGCAAATATGTGATTCTGGAACTCAGCCTGTTAAAAGTGATGCTTTTTTGCCAGACAGTTAGATGGCATAGCTCTGCAAAAAAAAAGAAATCCAAAGCCTACGAAAAAGCAGAGCAAAAGAATAAAGTCAGTGTTCATCTCTGCGCCAACCAAAAGTCAGAAAGTCACATGTGCTGTGTCTGGTCAGGAGTGCTCCAAGTCATTAAAATGTCATGACTTTTCTCCAAGCCAAGGATTCTTCTGTCTAAGAGATCAGGATCCTACCATGTCACCAGTTTTAGACATTAGGCTAAAAAAACTCCAAATAAAATGCTTCCATTTGTTTGGGATAGTAACTCCAGAAAGGATTTTTAATGTTTAAGAAAATGCGTCACTTCGGGTAAGACAAAGTGTTGTTTAGAGTTAAGATTATCTGGCAATTTTCCTCATGGGATACTGTTTTTATGGCTTCATCTTTGGCAGAATTTGATCCTGCTGTCTGAAGTTCCCCACACTAAGTAAAAATGAGATATCACTGAAAATGAATGCCTGCATTTGAAAGGAATGCTGCAGAATTTAAGAAGGCGAAGGAGACAAAAATACTGAAGGATTGGAGAAGTTTAATTGCAAAAAAAGATCTTTCTGTGCTTCGTAGGTTTTGAATATTAAAAAGAAATAAGGAGGTGTCTTGATAACAGTTGATTAAGACACGTTTCTGGGGGAAAGCACTGGCTACTAAGATGTTATTCAAAATAAGGGAAGAAGGCATAACATGAATTTTTGGCTAGAAAAAGAAGCAGCACAAAAAAGAAAAATTTGAAATTAGTCACACAAGCTTAGCAGTGCTGGGGAATAACCACCAAAACAAATTTATGAGAAAAATGAGAGGGCCTCTTCTGATGTTTTCATCTTAAATAAATGCTGTTCTGGAAATTGTGCTTTTACCCAGCAGGGTTACTGGGTTCAAAACATGGACAAGTGTGCCAACTCGAGCATGAATCTGAAAGCATATGATTTAATGGCTCAGCATCAGGCTATTTTTAAGTATATATTCTTAGTAAAAATGCAGTCTGTTTCTGAGAACAAAATGGGAGAAAGCTGTGATTTTGTTTATGTTAAAAAGTTGCAGTTATTGTGCTGAGGAATTTTAGTCTCAGAGTTAGGAGTAAGGCAGAGGAAGGACAAAGGACAGTGGGTGGGAATGCAGAGTATCTGGAATTTTGCAACTGCAATTGGAACTTGGTTCCATGGAGAACATGGGATGAGATTTTTGGTTCAGAGCTGGCCATGGTGGAAAGGGTCATGGCCATAGAGCTGTGGGATGGAAGTGAGAAGACTGAGGGAGCTGGGAGAGGTAGTGGACAACTGTTCCGTGATCACACATGCAAAGACCATGTCATGATACCTTCACTGAAGAGCAACAGTGCTCTGGCATTTCCAGACATTTCTGTTATTGGCATTCGTATTTAAAGTCTCATAGATACTGCATATAAGCACATTTTCTATTTTTATATCTTTATTTAACGGCTGTTATTTTTGTGAGTACCTATTGTAGCCCCTAAAGAGTCCTATTCAGTTATGTTGTCTAGTTGTACAAGGTCCTTTCTGAGTACAAAGATGGGCACAATACCTGTAAAGCTCATATTCCAAGAGATTATGCAGTATAGTCAGGTGGGGGAAGAGGGAAACTGATATGAAAAAAAAAAAAAAAATTATGCTGTCCTAGAACAGAAAGCACATGCAGATGTTTTTGCAAAACACATTCATGGCAGCCATCCATAGATATATGGTACTCCAGTGTCTCAGATGATAGTAACAAAAAAGGCAACAGTTGGTAAATAAATGATGAGCAGATGTAGGCATTGCTGAAGAAAGCAAAAAGAGAAAAATGTGCAAAAGAGCATTTTACCTAAGAATAGCTCCAAATTAAACCATGGTGTAGGTCTAGTAGACTCTGGAGTTGTCCTTGGCGAAAACTATTCCTGAGTCATTAGAATCACAGAGTTATAGAACTGTTTATGGTGGAAAAGACCTTGAAGATGATCGAATCCAGCCATTAACCCAGCACTGCCAAGTCTGTCACTAAACCATGTCCCCAAGTGCCACATCTACATGTTTTTAAACACCTCCAGGGATGGTGATTCCACCATGTCCCTGGGCAGCCTGTTCAAAAGCTTGACAACCCTTTCTGTAAAGAAATCTTTCCTTATATCCTATCTAAACCTCCCCTGGTTCAACTTGAGGCCATTTCCTCTGATCCTGTCACTTACTACACCTGGGAGAAGAGACCGACCCCCCCACCCCGCACCTGGCTACAGCCTCCTTTCCAGGAGTTGTGGAGAGTGATAAGCTCTCCCCTGAGCCTCCAGGCTAAACACTCCCAGCTCCCTCAGCTGCTCCTCATCAGACTGGTGCTCCAGTCCCTTCACCAGCTCCATTGCCCTTCTCTGGACTTGCTCCAGCTGTTCAATGTCCTTTTTGTAGTGAGGGGCCCAGAACTCGACACAGGATTTGAGGTATGGCCTCACCAGTGCTGAGTACAGGAGGATGGTCACTGCTGTGGTCCTGCTGGCCACACTGTTTCTGATACAATGCTCTTGACCTCCAGAAATGTGACTTTTCTGGAAACTTTAATAATGTAATTTTGGTGAGAACAGACAGATGTGCAGGAGGTTTCAGCAACTGGATGGGAACCCATGACTGCATTTCCATCCATATTGTAGCTTTCAGTGTTATTTTGATTCTTACGTAGTGTGCATTCTTGGCTCTAAAAAGTAGTCACATCTGTGTTTAAATCTGTTCCTGTGTATGGCCACACTTAAGTATGTTCTCAGTTTAATTACTCCAGTGGAAGGATATCGACAGGATATTTACTGATTCTTGAATGCTGATTCAGGAACAGGAAGAATCTGTTTGGACTTCTCTGGATTTCACGTCTGTTTGAGAGTTTTGGTTTTCAGTGAGTCCCGTGCTTGTGCTTTACAGGGTGGTCCAGGTGTCAGAGGTGCCAAAGGTCATCGTGGTGATCCAGGTCCAAAGGTACTTTGTACACCAACCTACATTTGACAGATGCACAGGTTCTTGGTTTATCTCTGCTGCATGGAAACCTTGCAATGAATTCCAGATTGTCTCTGGTGTTTTTGAGGAAAAAGCATAGTGAAATGTCATTGGCATTTGCTGTGGCTTTTTTCCAAACAAGTACTTGTCCTGTATATTCCTTGATAAAAGATACAAAATCCAGAATGCTGCTTTCACAGCATAAATCATCCTTTTTTTTCAGTATTTATAAAGAAACCAGACAGTTTTAAATTGAACCCTAACTGCTCAATCACGTTAACTCATATTTCAGATGTTTTTGAGTCTATTGGTATTTAATTCTTCAAACAGAAGCTGCCTTTGTCCATATGATAAGAGTTTAACTTATGTCCTGCACTACTTTAGGGACCAGATGGACCTCGAGGTGAAATTGGTGTTCCTGGACCTCAAGGACCCCCAGGACCACAAGGACCCAGTGGACTTTCTATTCAAGGGCTTCCAGTGAGACTTAAAAAATGAATAGGCTTTTTTCTGTGATCTTTTAAACAGCAAATAGCTTAGTTTATTAAATGACACCCGAACAGATTGAAATAGCTTTTGGTGTTGTGATCAGAATCTGAATTCAATACTGGAGGTGAAATCACAGATGTGGGCTTGACCTAAAGTGAATGCGGGTTCAATGCCAACATTTCTGTTTTTTTATTTTGATCTGAATTTTTAGTCAGCTGAAAGTATTTGATCGCAGGTTGAATATGACCTGGGTATTAACATTCAAGCCTGGAGTCAAGTGAAAATAAATTGCAGTGGGGGGTGTGACATGGCACCAGACCAAAAAGTTAATATTTTATCTTATATTGGTTGTGGTACTGCTCATTGCAGATCAGTTCTGACTTGAAAGGTGTACCCAAGCAAGAACACCATATTCTCTGCCAAAATTAAGCAATAATATTTATTACATTATAAAATCCATCATCAGAGGAAGTGATTAGGCCTGGAATTTGCAAGGCTGTTGTGAAATAAGTCACAGAATTTCATCATAAAGAAACATTGTTAGAATAATGAACCAGCAGCACTTATCTTGTTTCATACACCTCTCCAGTAGATGGGTACAGACAAGCCTAGAAAAGTGGTAATAGATATATTTTTCTGCTAGATTTTTTTTCAAAAATTACTACATTACAATACAATTTCATCTTTTTTCCAGTCTATATGATATGGCTCTACAATAAAATGGTTTACCAAAGCTGTATATTCTTGATGATGTTGTCATCAGAGAATAATACAAATACTTTAATTATAAGAGCACTTATAGAGAAATTGTTTCTTTATGAAAGTTAAAGTTAGTTTATTATCTAGAAAAGTATATGTTTTGTCATGCATATGTACCATAGAAACATGTCTAGTTTCCATAGAAAACCCTTTTTTTCACCATTATTGAGATTCTGCTGAGGCCTGAAGTGAAACAAATGGTTCAAAGAGAAAAAGAAATTAGCTATCTTTTTTTTTTTTTGGTAACAAAATGGCTATAGTTTTGTCAGGTTACTTATGAGATCTTTTAAAATGGGTTTTATTTTCTATATTTGTAACTTCTACATTTGCATTTTTGCAAATAAGGGTCTCTGCTTTCAGTAGAAAGAATAGTCTATTTTTTTATTGGTTGCTTTGTTGGTTTTTTTTAAAGAAGCTGAAGGGAACTATTAGAAATAGAAAAGTAACCAGATATTTGGTTTACTACGTGTGATTCTTTATCTGCAGGGGCCACCAGGTGAAAAGGGAGAGAAGGGAGATCTTGGTTTTCCTGGCCTGCAGGTATTCCCTATTGTATAACCTGTCACTAAGTTTGAATGTTGAATTGACATCATTGTGAGTTTAGGGCACATATTCCAAACCACTGAGAAATGTGTTGTTGGGGTGAATTTGAACAGGGATTTATAAAAGAGGAGGAATCCAAGGTGTGCTGGTGTGCAGTGACCAATTCACTTGGCCCTGAAGAGCTGGTTACTTTCTTGTTTAACACTTAAATTGTGTCTCTGTAGACTCAACACCTCTGCATTTTAATGATGTGTGTTTAGCCATCTTTCATTTCACAGAAATACCTTCTTTACTGAATCTTTTCTATGGCCCCACCCATTATTGAGCTCCCTAGTTCTGTTTATCAAAAACACGTCATACAGTTTCACTGGAAGATTACGTAGTTGGATTCTGTTAATTTGATCTCATCATTTGCTCTCCCTTTATAATGCTTAGGGTGTCCCGGGAGCATCAGGTTCACCAGGAAGAGATGGAGCTCAAGGTCAAAGGGTAAGGTAAAATGAGTATGTTTTACGTGCATTTTGTTCCCATTCCGTAACAGAAACATTTCCCAACGTGGTTGATTTATTATAATTTATGCCACTTCTGTCCTTTCTGGAGATCATCTCTCTGTGCCAATCAGCACAGGAGGGTGGACATCCTTCTATCTGGTGATGAGGGTTGAGATGTGTAAGGGGAAGCCTGCACGATGCCTGTGCTTTATGCATTTGATAGGCGTAGATGTCATTTGTGTTCAGCACTGCCAATTAATGTCTTTGCTTATATGTTTAAAATTACATAGTTGTCAAATGGTACATAATTAGTATGCAATCCAAGGCAATGGTCTAAATTTGCTTTCTAGCTAATTAATGAATAACAGAGACAACTACAAGGGAATTTGAAACTGAATGTAGAAAAATACCTGTAGAAACAGTTGACATGAGGAAAAGGTGAAAAATAATACCAAAATTTAGTCAACCTTATTCTGCTCCGGGTAAAACAACAGAAGATACTTACAGTCTGTCTAGGAGCCAATAAAAGAAAATTCATATTCATTTGTGCAGTTAAGCCTATAAGTCCTCCTCTTTGTCTCCTTGGGGAGACTTTTGTTTCATTCTTAGTCAGGCACTGGAAAGTTATTGTTAGCATAGTACTACATTTCTGTCTACAGCAGAAGTTCGTTATGAAATATAACTTTTCAGTTTCATTTGAGCAAGATTTACATATTCATGATCCTTTCTTTTGGATATGGTAATGTAACTTGAACTTCAGAGAAATTTCTAACTTTTTTGATTTTCTGACCTTGTTATAAAAAAACCTCATCCCTGTGGCAGAACATATATTTGAACTCACTATTATGAATTCAAACATTGGCAATATCTTTATGTCTAGAAGTAATTCCACTGAAGTCACTGTAAAATTTAGGGAATAGATAGATTTACTTTTTCTCTAAAAATCAAGAAAAGAAAGGCATTTTATTAAGATAAAGATATATACAACATTATTACCAGATAAATAACCTAATTGGAGGAATAGCCTTCTAATTTTTTCAATTACATTTTGGTGAAATATGGAAGTAAATCTATCCTTTTCTTTCTACTTTATAATACTGTGATGTCTTCTCGTTTTGGATGCTTTTATGTCTTCCTTTTGGCTGCATTGGACTATTTCCCTCTATATTGCCCAGCTTTCATGCCACCTGTTCATCTCCAGGTTAATAGAGACCTGGACCCTGATGAACATTTGGATTTTTGCCATGTTCTGTCTAGTCTTGGTCATGGATAGATTGAGGTGACGGTGCTAAACATTGTACAAGTGAGTGCTATGTGCCTCCTCCATCTACATTCTTAATCATGAGGGATGTCGAGGTGCCTGCAGTTCAAGGAGGAAAGAACTTTGTGTTTTTATGCTATTCTGTAGCTGACTTCATATTTAGCAGTGGACCCTCATGCCATGCCTTGATGCCAGCCAGCAGTTCAGAAGCAGTCTAGTTTTCCCACATGTGGGAGTCACCAGGTTGTTGCAGAGAGATGGCATTCCAGAGAAAAGCCGAGGAAGACTAGTGCATGAAAGGCTTTTGATATGGCCTGGAAGGGTCATGTGGTGCTTATTCTGTAGAATACCCCACTGTTGTCTATAAAAAGGTAGGGCAATTACATAAATAGCCTCTTTTTATAGATATGGTAATAATGCTTTGTTCATGTGTGCTCTTTCTTCTGCTGTTAATCACAGGAGCTGGATAAACAGCCCAGAGCTCATAAAATTAGGTCTGTTAGCCTGGTATTGTCTCTGTGCGACCCTTATGCAATGTTGTCCAGCAGTAATTATTTCTGTGGCAACAAATAATTATGCTATACTGCTTTTATAGTGTTGTAGCTCATTTGATTCCTGTGAAGTTATGACAACATAAAATTGCTTTTAATGGGCGAAGATCCAACCCAATTATTTCACCGCAGTCTCTTTGAAGACCCAGCACTTGAAAAGGGGATAATTCTGAAGGGCATAACTGCAGCAGCAAAGTGGAACTGGAAAATTCCTGAGAAGTAAATTGCCTTTTTGTATAATGTTCCTTTTGTTGGGTTTCCTCCTGTTAGCCAAGATGCCAAACTGTTTTGCAAGTATTATACTACTAGAACTGACATTTTCTGTGTTATTCTTAGTTTAGTTATCCCTTCCTCTTTAGTATTTATTGATCATTTAAGTATTTTCATTATAGTGGTACCAGTGCTGTAAAGTACTTAGGCAGATGGCTAAATCACACTGATTTTAATGAGAGGTAAGCATAGGGCTGATATTTATTGGGCGATCTCTGAAAACTTTGCTGAACTGGGCATAATGTGATATTAGACTTATGAAGTGCTGGAATGGCAATTTTTTTTCTACAGTTCCTGATAATTGGAATCACTTCACTTTTACAGTTCATTTTCCTTTCTTTTTGTTTTGATTTCTAATGTTCATACTTTCTGATTTTATTTTTGAAATCAGTTGAGAAAAGGGCTTGATTTTCCTTTCTTAATGCTGTCATTCAACACTTAATCTGTAAAGCTTCTTGTTGTATTTCTGAAGTTCTGGTTTTTAGTCCCTGGTTTATTTGCTTTTTCTTGGGTTTTAGAAAGAAATAGAACATCTTCCCTGTCAGTTGTGTGAATTCATAAAAAGGTCATTTTCATAATGACACACCCTCCCTATGAAGAAGAATGGGATGTAATAAAAATACTTGTGAAGGTTGAATCAGAGTAAAAAGAAAGTTTTTTCTGATAGTAAAGCCAACATTCTGAATATGCATGATAATATTTTATACCTGTCTGGTAACGTGGTTAAATCTACATCTCAGACTCCACATGAGGAACAGTCCCCTCCTCTCTCATCAGCTTCCAGAGTATCAGAAAAGATTCTACAAATATAAAATTATTTCTTTTTATCGTATGGATGTAGCTGTGGTTGTTTGGTGTCCTTTCTTGCTGCTCCATATTTGTAGCTAGCAGTATAGAGGAGTTTTAGTAAAAAGAACAGATTGTGTTTCGCCAACAGTCCCAAGCATTTAATGTTGAAAGACAGAGCTTGAATTGGCAGCCATGGGTCCCAGGCTGCAGGGTTTTTTTAAAAGGCTCTACATGAAACTCTTTCAAGCCTGGCTCAGTAGCTTCAGTTAAATTTTTGCCAGTATTTAGTCCTACTTAAAAAATCACCTCTCTACAAGTTCCCCCAAACAAATTCCAGGCTACAGAAAGCTCAAGAGTTTATAATGAGGTCAGCAGCACTTCTGACTTCAGCAGACTTGAGGTTTTACAGGTGATGCCATTTGTATATTGGCAAATAAAATCCCTTATAAAAATTCTGTCAAAGCTACACTGTTTCTCTGTAACTTTTTTTTCATGCCATTAGCAAAATATGTCTTGATTTAAGTTAACTTACCAAAATTATATACACCTTGATTCTAAGACCTACATCCTAGGTGACACATCAAAATCTGTCCCATCCTCCTCTTGGATATGCAGTTCCATGGGAGAGAATCAGTGGCTTTGTACAGAGTCATTTCTATGCTGGATGACAGAGAGAAAGAGCTGTTGTGCTGTGTAATTCCTCCTTGCATTAGATATGGTTAAGCAAAGAGGAGAATTCAATAAATGGGAGTTTAAATAACATCTATAAGGCTTCAGTGCTCAGAATATAACTTTGTGAATTCTCACTGTGCTCTATTTTCTTCTACATTACACACCCCAAAAATTATGGAAGAAAGAGCCAGAATAAATAAATTCCCAGTCTTCCTGCCAATTTCCTGGTACTTACTAATCTCTGCTCTCTACTCAGAAGTTCAGAATGAGTGTCAGATGCATTCTGGCTATCAGGTGGTCTGAGTAACATCTTCAAACCCTGTTGGCAGCACAAACAAATACCTTTAGTCTTTCTTTAGCATGAGAGAATAGGTATTGCCATACTCTTTCTTGAACCAGGCTTCTCTTTGACTTAATTTCTATATAGCAATTTTCACATCTAGCAAATACAGTAGGAGGTGATCTTTTGTGGACGATACAGACACAGTGCCAAGAGAAATAAACCCTAGGAGAATAGACAGGAGGTGATTACTGAGCAGCCAAGAGTAAGAACACTGCTCAGAGGAAAGAAATTGTGAAATATATTCCAAGAAAATGTAATTCTGATCATACTGTTAATTCTACTCTTTGACTGAGATGGGAGAAGGGAAGGACATACAGATTTATTTTTCTTTTAAAGTTTGTGTGAATCCACACTAGATCCTAGAAGTCAGTGGAAAGCACTCTATTTCCCTCCTCCATACATTAAGCCCTTAAAATGGTCAAACCAGTTTTCATCCTGCTTTGGAACTGAGAAAAAATAAATGTAGGTTTTACATCTTTGCTTTAAAAGTGAAACATAAATATGAAGGTATCAACTTCATCTGGCTACAGTGTGAAATAGGAAGGTATTTCCTTATCAAGTCTAAGGATGCATGGATAACATAATGTGAATTGACTGTGTGGCTTATTTTACCACCAAAACACCCTTCCAGTAGGATTTAAAAAAACTTTCCAGGTATATGGCAGATAATAATACTCTCCAGCCATTTTTCATGTCATATGATTGCAGAATTGAATAATAGTTTCCAAATTATGCAAAGCATAAAACTAGTAGAATATGTTACATTCATTACTAAAACCATGTCAGAAACAAAGATTTGGAAAAAAGTACAAAGCAAAAAAGTTGTAAATTTTTCTTCTGAAGCTCCATGAGATACTGAGGCCTGGAATGTTCTTTACTCTGTGTGTCACCATAAACATTTTCAAACTTTTCAGCAATAAAACAAACAGTTTCCCGCATAAACCACCTTTCAAACTGGTCTTGAGCCAGAGGTAAAACCATATTTCTCCTGTTTAGGCTGTGTAGTAATTAAAGAATTGCCTAATCACCAGGCTTGTCAGAAAACCATGCTTTATAGCACGTGGATACAAAATGCATATATTGGTTAATTTGTAAGAATACTTTAGTAATAAATAGTGTATTTTCTTCTACATCTGGTCAGTCATTTTTTCTGTGATGTACTCGCTTTCCAGTTTCCAAGTTATCTTTAGTTTTTGGCTCTCATTTCTGGAAGCTCTGAGGCACGTTCATAATGTAAACCACATGAACATTCCTGCTGCTTCCTGACTCAGGACCTCAGTGATAGCTGGAGCATATGTACAGCACTGCTGGGCAGAGAGACCCACTCTCAGTTGCCATCTTTCAGCACCTCATCAGCAGGACTGTGAATACTTGCAACCAGTGAGAGCAGATGTAGAAATGTGACCTTGTGGTAGAGAGGTTGGACAGCAAACCCTCTCATTTATTTCCCTACAGAAGTGTTCTAAGTGAAATTCACTCAGAGGTGAAAATTGCCAGTATGAAGAATTTTGTATTGTTTTTTCTTACTTCAAAAGTATTGTGTGAGACTAGCTGGATTTTTTTTTTTTTTTTAAATCTTGGTGACACTATGGCTCCTTTTCAGAAATAAACCCTCCCCAGGGCAAATAAGGGAATTTTTTCCTAAGAAATCACTACCAACAGGTATTAATTTAAAAAAAAAAAAAACCAACCAAAACCAAACAAACACAACAACTAAGCAAAACAAAACTAAAGAACAAAAGTAAAATATTTCTTCTAGATGAAACAGAACAGAACAGATTCACGAAGTACATATAAAAAGCTGATTAAATTGCATTTATTTATCTTCTATAGGGCTTTCCTGGCAAGGATGGACCCACAGGCCCACAAGGACCTCCTGGCCCAATGGTGAGTATTGCCCATAGAATTTGTTACTGTAAAAGTCAGCAGGATTTTGGGGGATCATAGGTCACACTGTTATCTATGCTACAGTGGATAGAGCAAGGCCAAGGGAAGTTGGAATTCTCACGATGCGCAGAGTTGGCAGAGAGCTGCTTGTCCAGTGTAATTTCTTTCCACTCCTACTTAGCTCAAGAAGAAAATGTCTCCCATGGGAAGGGGAGAGAGTTGTTCTGTCAATAGATTGATAACTTGTTCTTCGTCAAGTAACTGCACTATAAAGAGGGAATTACTGCTCTTAACATTTGAAACAAGACTTTCTTTTTGTCAAAAATTCCAATTTGGACTGTTAACTGAAGTGAACCACCAAGTTTTACTTGGTCCGGAGGCTGGAGGTGAGCACAGGTGCTCTCAAAGAGTAATCAAGGAAGACAGCAGAGGCTACATCCAGCCTCTAACGCAGGATGTATGTTGCCTTCAGAAGCAGTCTCAGTCTTCTCAGGGCAGCTAGGCAAAGTTAATGCCTTCTTAATAGACTGAAAAGATTAGGTGAAGCTACTGGTGGTACTGAGTATTCTCCAATCCAGCTTTTTGTTTTTACAAAGAACATTCTGAGTTGCCCCCCCTGAACACAGTATTGACATCACAGGATTTAGTCCAGTGATTCAGCAACTTCTGCCCGTTCCAGAAAGCAACCCAAGTTATTTTCCTCAAGTGATTTTCTCAGAGCTGTGCTTTTGGTGCTCTTTTTCCTGCAAACTGTACTTCATAGTCCTCCCTCTGGGAATCTCCAGTCTTTGACTGACAGAACTGTCTGTGCACTTCCCATCAGGACTCATGGATGTTGATTGCCATCACCACTATTTTCTTTCTCTTTTTCCACATAGGGCATACCTGGTGCTCCAGGTGTTCCAGGTGTTACTGGAAGTCAGGGGCCACAAGGTGATATTGGAGCTCCTGTAAGTGAAACTAATTAGTATTTCTCTGTCTGCTGTTGTGCATTAGTTGGTTCCTGAGCCTGGCTTCACTCTTGGACAGAACTCCTCAATATTTATTGCTTATGATCTGTTCACAGTTAGGGGCTAAGTTAAACATCATATTGACCTTTCCTTGTTCATTCTTTCTAATTAAATTTATTTGTTGGTCTTACATACAATGTTTGGAATATAGGGATTAGAGAGTCAAAACACAAGATTAAAACACAGAAGTTAAAAACACAACTATGTGAATTTGTAGTCTTTTTGTAATTACTTTCTTCTTTTTTTCCCCTTTGCCCTTCAAGTGACTCTCTGGAAATTCAAGCATGCCATTTATTAACATGAATATTTCCAAAATATTATTCTGATTTCCAAACTGTGAAAATAATATATGAATAAAAATCTGTCTTTTGTGGTTGCTTGGTGTTTACATCAGAACAAATGAATAATGACTAGGGCTTTTTCTAGATTGCTATTATAAATTTGACTATCAGTTTCATAGTGTGCAAAATTATATCCTCTATATCTAAAATTAGTATTAGGAACCTCCAATATTAAGTTCGTCTCCCAGACATTATTGTTTATTATTATTAAAAAAAAAAACCCAGAACAAAACAGTTTGACTGGAAGAAAGGAATACAACTATGAAATGAGTGTGTAAATTATGTAAAAGAGAAAATTTATAGTGGACTTCTTTTTTTCTGTAAGAGTTCAGACACTATTATGTATTCATATTTTAACATTTGACTGCTTGTTTAATTATGAAGCCTGCTCAGCTTTTTCCCATCTATTATAGTAAACATTCTATTTAATTTTTAAAGACATCAGAATGGGACAGTGTGCATTTCTGACTCTATTTGTAGAATAGAAAATTTTCTTCCGAAATCCAGTTTGGTTTGGAGATTTAGGCCAATGCAAGCATTTTCATATGGTTAAGTGGAAATGAAATTAAATTGACTGATAATACATAAGTGAAGATAATAACCTAATGCCCAGTTCTACATAGTTTCTAAGTGTGATCATGGAAGATGCAAAGGAGATTTGAGGCGCTATGGAACTTTTACTATCAATATATAACATGTTGACTGTGCAGTTCCTGTCCAAACACATGTTCCAGATATTGAACTAAATTTTCTAGAATGTAGATATTCCTGTGAGTCATGTAAGAGCTCTGCTGTGCATGGTTAGACTCTAGTAGTGCAGAAAAAAACAGGTGGCTGAAAAATTACTGAGCTTCAGTAACAATCTATTCCAAAACGTAGAGTTATAGAGGCCTTAGAAACAATCTTTTAGTTTTTGTAGGATTTTCTTCTCTCCAAGGATAGACTAAGCTGTGCTTTAACCATGTATCAGCTGGCTGGTTACCTATGCAGAAGCACAGAGTAGTCTGAGTTCGAGGGGAACCACAAGGATCATCAAGTCCAGCTCTCAAGTGGATGGCCCATACAGGGCTCTGACCAATAGACCTTTCCTTGCTTTAGGAGTTCCTGAGAAATGTGTAGCCCACCCCAAAACCTGACATTGGTGGAGTTGTAACTGCCCTAGACGACTTGTTCCAATCCATAATCCTCCTCACCATCATTACAGTATTACATTATCCTTAATGTCATATGTAATTTTCTGTGCAGTTTAATCCCATTGCTGACTCTGTTCATAGTGGATGCAGAGTCTCACTACAGCGAATTTCAGGCTGCTATTTTGCAAAAATTAGACCTGTTTCAGCCATGTGAAATGCATCATGTGGTGGCCTGTCCTTGCTGCTACTGTGAACAAGGGAATTCAGTGTGTGACAAGCACCTGAGAAAGTCATTGTTCCCATGTAATTGCCAAAGGTGAACATTCTGTAGAGTACTGAAATGAGTGTATTTGTTACTGTCACAGAACCTCCTCAAAGCTTGTTTATTGTTTATTTTTTTCTCCCTTTTCTATGAATCTGCAAGGAAGACAATATTTAGGTGTTAAAAATTTTGAGCAGAACAAAATGAGAACTAATTTTGTACTGAATCTTTTCATAGGGTCCTCCTGGAGCTAAGGGTGAAAGGGGTGAACGGGTAAGTCTATGTTCATGTTAGCCGTGGTTTGTTTCCTGCCTGGCCTTGTGTTTCAAAAAGAGCTTTTCCTGACAATTTATGTTTCTCTGTGTTTACAGGCACAGCAGTTTTCTCTTTGCAATTAAGCAAACTTTCCTTCTTTTCCAGACATGGTCTTATATATAGCTACATTAATATTTTGAAGGTGGGAAGTATGTGGCAGTAAGCATGTCTCCAAATCTCTTATTAGGGTTATCTTCTCAGACGTCTGATTGCTGGCCAAAAAGAGAAATAGGAATTCTTTGGCTTTCCTTTCTCATCTGTGAGGATATAATGTGTCAGCAGTAATAAATATCTTTCATTGCTCAAAGTGCTTTCAGCACAGAACTGAGTCAAGGAACTGTTTCATGACACTGCTGCTGTTGTTATCCAGGGCGATCTCCAGTCCCAGGCAATGGTCCGGGCTGTTGCTCGTCAAGTGTGTGAACAGCTCATCCAAGGCAAGTACATGGATGGTCCATATGCTTCTCTCTCTAGAATGAAACTTTTCCTGCCACAGTTACTTACAAATATGACACCTTTCAAAATATCCAAG
Organism: Corvus kubaryi; assembly: GCF_017639235.1. Lineage (NCBI taxonomy): Eukaryota > Metazoa > Chordata > Aves > Passeriformes > Corvidae > Corvus > Corvus kubaryi. The sequence goes on from NW_024581127.1 coordinate 24,066,482, forward strand.
GGGACCTGTTTGTTTTATACTAGACAGCTGGGATTTATGTTCCAACTAGATTTATGTTCAACCGGATTTATGTCCAACTAGAGCTGATTAGCATCAGCCATCTAAAAAAAAGCTGGAATTGTCTCCAAGCTGTGACACTATACAGAAGCTTCTGCTGCAAGAATTTTAAATTTTTATAGACATAAAATACCAATGCCCCCAAAACCTTTACCAAAGTAAGAAAATAAAATCTTGCACAATAGTTCTCCCATTTTCTATGCCCTCCCTAAACTACTATTTCTCCCCTAACAAGCGCACAACTTCATAATACCAAAGCATGACAGACCACAGCCTTGACAACCTGCCAGTACTCTGTTCAAACTTTGCTGAACCAGATTTTCCACTGCTACTTGAAAATTATGAATTTTTCCTGACAGGTCATATGGCAAGATATAACTCAATTCTGAACCAGATTCCAAGCCAGTCTGTCTCAACACGAACCATCGCGGGACCTCCTGGTGAGCCAGGTCGGCCAGGGGCTCCAGGGCCACAGGGTGAGCAAGGATCACCAGGCATGCAAGGGTTTCCAGGAAGCCCCGGTCAGCCAGGAAGACCAGGAGAAAGAGGTAGGCTGCATACTTCACAAATACAAAATTACACCTCCCTTTCCTGATACAGTCTAATAGCTTTTGTTTCCTGTGTAAATGTGAAAGCAACAGTTTTCTCATTAGCTAACTGGTGAGCTTAACACAGACTGTAATGAAGGCTCTGGAGACTCTGTCATGAAGGTCATGCAGGCTTTGCCGAGTGTGATTTGGTAGAATCTGACAGAGGTTTAATGTTTAAACTGCTAAATATTGGTGGAATCTAATTGTGCACATCCCATCACATCATGTTTCATCTTAGTGAGGCTCTGAAGGGAGCAGAATCTCTAAATAAGCAAAAGAACAACTGAAGAAAGTCAGATGCAAAACTGATGTGTATGTTGGGGAAAAGTTGAGCTTTTCTGATAACAAAATGTGTCAGTCTAGGTATTTCTGAGTCATGATCATCTGAAAGGAGCAATATTGATAAGAAGAGAGAAAAATTTCTAGTTTGAGGAGTAGAGAGGATAAAAAAGAGGAAATGGTGAGGTCAGCGAGAAGTAATACACTTAACATTTACAAGAATTCTCTTCTGTATTCTTACATGTGGGCTAGATCCCCCTCTCCTTTCCTCCATGAGCATTGTCTAACAACAAAACAAGCTCCATGTTTGATTTACTCTCTCTCTGTGCAACCCTGGCAATCTTTTGTGTCCCAGAGTAGCACTAACCTCAGAAGGTAATACTGAGTAGATCTATAATTGCGAAAGTGCTTTGAAGAATATCACATGAGGTGACCAAAAACCCAAGAGACAAATGTGATATTCAAAAGCAGTGAATTGGCGTTGCTGCTACAAAATCTGCTGACTAGGATTTTAAAAATTAATTGCTATGAAGGTTGTTCAGGAACTTAATAGTTCCAGTTCACAGTAGCCCTTATGACCATAGTTAAAACATTGTTTTTAATAGAAAGTCTTTGAGTGAACCTGTGAGTCTTGCCCTCAAGACTGTAATTTTGAAAAAAAGAGGCAAAGTTTCAGGTACTGACCGTTCAGTCATGCTGCTGCCTGCTCCAGCTGAGCAAAAACCAGACACTGTCCAGAAAGGAAGAATGAGGGAGCGTGAGACAAGTAGAAAAGAAGATTGGAAGAGACAGCAGCTGAGGAACTGACTTTAAAAAGAGTGATCTGGAGATGCTGAATGCAGATTTCAGGATACTTGATTCCATGCTAATACTAGCATATTTTAAATGGCTTCTTGGGAAGAGGCTGTTCAAGCTAGGACTTCGGGAATGGGGCAACCGAAATGCCAGGCTACAAAAAAAGGAACATGTCTGACATTTAGCTTGTACTTTCTATTGTATTTGCTGTGCTGAGGTCCAGACATGCATGTTGTATACTGTGAAATCACAGAGTGATTAGATACAGCCATTTAAATGAAACGTGATGTGGGTCAGCCCACTGCAGACAGTGTTAATGCCTGGGAAGCAGCACTGGCAATAGAGTACAGAAAGGGTAAAAGCACATTAAAAAGACTATTGCCCTTTTCCTTTCTATTACCCTTTTCCTCTCTATATATGGATAACTAACTGATGATTTTGGCAGGTAGTTCTTGTGAGGAGTTTTATACTTGGTAGAGAGAAAGCTCTAATCAAGCATCCTTCAGGACTACAGTCAGCCAGAGCTCTCTGCAGATTTTCATAAAATGAAATACCAAATGTTGGAAATGTTTTACCATACTTGCAGATTAAAATGAGGTTGTTTCAAGAAACAAGAATCCATGCATAAACTTTAAGACAAAATAATTGGCTAGTTTATTTGGAGTGAAAATGGATTTTAGGACATTCATGTAACTGGAGCCTAGAACAGAATCTGTAAGAAAGAGGAAGGAGCTCCTTCAGAAACTAGGCAAAAGTGTATAATAATTTTTTACTCCTTGAGGATTCAATTTCTTCAGAAGCAACTGAATTTTTAGACTGATGTGTGTTTGATGCAGTAGCACTTTATTGAGCAGGAAGATACCTTTTGCTACAGACCCTTGGAATATTTCTGAACCCATTTCTAAGGAATTGCTCTAAGCCAACCCCAAAATGCAAAAATGAAAATTAAAAATTATTTAACCGGCTTCATGCTTGTGGAAAATGATTGGAAGTTTTTCGTGCATTCCCAATTCTCACTTAACTCCTAACTACATATCATACAGGGAAGTAGCAGACTAAAATTGTTCAGCTTCTGGGTGGAAGGAAGGGTTTTTAAGTTTCCAGTGACTACAGAGAGGATGGTAAATGATCAGACTCCATCCCTTGCTGTGTTCTGAAGCACCGCTTGCATTTCACTTGTATAACAATGTATAGTCTTGTCCTGAAGATCTCCAGCCAGCCACCTGGAAGTCTTTATGAACAATGTGTTTCTTTTCACTAATGTCATCAGCATTTTGGCTGTGTATGAAGCCAATTTAATGTTCAAGCCCAGTGCCAGATTAGCAACTCTGAAAGTCAGGCTCCACCTCTAAGTTCAGAAAATGCCCTGCAATAGAGTGTGCTAACCAGTAATAGCCATTAGAAGGAAAAAACAACTGTTTGCTTATCTGGCAGTGTTGCTTTTTTCCCCTCAGACTGTTGGGATTGCTGCAAGAGCCTGTTACTGGCTCTGAGCTGAGTGGCAAGGCGCTGGTAGAGCGGGAATATAAAAGGTGGGTGGAGGCCAGGTGTTTCTTCCTGCTCACCTCTCCTGCCTTCTACCTATTCAATCCCAGCCTGTAAGAAGGGGGCACTTCAGAAAGCAGCGTGTGGAACTGGTTAGAAATGGTGCACCAAAGAGAGCTTTACTGGAAAATGTCAGCAGTGAGAGACATCAGTGGGCTTCCCTGCTAACTTGCCTGGCCAATAGCTTCTTTTCCCTTGTTTACCTTGTCACTCTGCCAAGCATTAATCAGATGTTTGAGAGAGTGTTTGGAGTTCTGTTAGAAACCTCCACTTGAACTTCTAGGTCAATGATGTCCTATTCCTGGATGGAATTCCTCTCAGTAGTAACACACTGAGCTGGTCCTTCTAAGAGAGACCACCTCAGTGAGAAAGGACTAGTCATTCTCTTGACAGATTCAGTTCTCAGTGTCTGTTTCCAGCTGAGAGGCCACGTTGTATTACCAGGCCCCTACAGTACATAATCCCAGATAAATTACTAGAATTTTGCTCTTTGCTTATATGCATAAGTATAGGGGTTTGGAAAATATACCCGAACATTGATTATTCACAGCACTCATCTCTGTTTGAATTTTAACTAGTTCACAGCACTGTTTCCTGGTTTTCTTTCAGCTAGTTTGAACATATTTTGTTTTGGTTTTGTTTATGAACTGGGACTTCAACAACTAGTGTCTGGCTTCTGAGTGCCCAGGAAGTAGTTGACCCTCTGCAAAATAATATAAAAACCGAGAGTCAACATGTCTTTTTCTTCTTTTTGGTTTCCAGTTATTTTTATAATATATGGGTAGTTTTCTCAACTTTGAGGAAAAATGGAAAGGCCATAGTAAAAATTATTCTGAGGCACTGCTAGCCTTCAGATGTTGTGAAAGTGCAGTACTTCTATTACCAGATAGACTTCAGCTCTTATGTGGCCTGAAGTGGTACACAAAACTTACAGCTACTTGGCCCATCCCACTATGATTAAAGTACAATAAATACCTAAGCTGTCACTGGGAAATTTAATGTCCTCAAGCACAGCTTCATCCTTATTTGCTTCCTGGCTTCATATGAAAGAGCCAGTTAAACATGTGTTATCAAAAGCCACATTTACAGCCGTGATGGCAAAATTCCAGTGGAATTAAATGTAACTTTTGCCAGTTGCATCAATTAAATATTTTTATTTCCAATGTTAGCTTCATCTGAATTAAAAAAGAAAAAAATCACAACCCTGTGTTATTATGCACTATGCTCACAGCTGAACATCTTTAAAAGAAGACATTTTTGGTAGCAGTTTAATTTTTTTTAAATGCAGTAGGTAGTTCTCACAGGACAGTATTCTCTTAAAGACAAAATTAGATAAAGAACACCTGAGATTTCCATTTGTGTGGAAACCATGGAAATTTAATTTTCTTTGCTAGAAAATGTGTTCATGAGCTTGGTTTTGTTTTCAATAACTGATGCTATCAGAGTTATCTTTAGTGAAGGGTTGGAAATAATTGATTTCTGTTGCTTGTGATCTCCATGGGGCTGAACTTAAGAGGATGGGGACAAGATATAAACCCATGGTTGGCATGAAGGGGGGAGATAGTTTGATGGTATTGCTGAAGCATGGCCATAGCACAGGTATGAAAGCAGTTCCTGGAACCTGAACGCACTCAACTCAAATGGCAAGTTTTGATACATGCTTTCATTCTGAGGGCAGTTAGCCATTGCAGTAACCTACAAAGCAGTAACCTACGAGAATGATGGCTTGTCTGGTTGGCTTTCTGTAAGCTGTGTCCTACTGGCACCAAAGATGACTTGGGTGAATTTTGAATATTCTGCCATTTATTAGGAGCAAATCAAGAGGTCTATGAGTCTCTTAAGTCTGTCAGGGAAGCCCATGGCTTTAACTCATAAGCATTTTGCCTTAGGAGTAGGATATTTTTGCGTCAGTGTTTATGTTCTCTTTAACTTGGGTAAACTTTACTGGAAATCAGACTAAGAGAAACCTGATGCAGACTTTTATCTTGGCCTTCAGTGTTTGCTTTTAAAGAAGCTTTGCCCTGCACAAGAGATTCATCACTTATTCCAGAATGAATATTTTCTTCTTAGCCTGTGTAGATTTGTTCCACGTTTAGCATTTCTTGCTGACATTTTATCCTGTGAACATCACACATGGCTGTGTAGTTTTGTGTGTGTTAATAATTATAATTGAGTACAACATTGTGGCTGTTGTCTTTGAAGTTGCCAAGTAATGTTAGCATGCAGTAGGATAAGCAATGGTCCTTGTACTAAACATCTGTGTAGATTCCAGATGGTTGTAATGGGTCAGTCTTCTTAGGAAAAAAGCATTTCACACAAACAGACTTCGCCTTTTGCAAACGGCAAGCCTTTCCTTTCAGGTCCTGTGTGGTAAGAGATAATTTGGATACATTTACCTTGTTGCAAGGCCTGCAGCACAGGCAGAGAATTGCCACAGATGAGTTTCTGTGTATGTTTGAAGAAGGGCTAAGCAAATTTTAGGCATCTGGAAAAAAACACCACCACCCTCCCCATAAAATTATGCAATTGAAGGAGATAAAAGGCAGAAAAGGGAAACAGGCAATACCTTAACTATGCCAGGACAGCGGCAAAGAACCTTGTAGAGGTAAGACAAAGGGGTCATCATGCTTCAGTTAAAAATTATATGCTCAGTGTGGATTTACTGGTTGCAGTGGTGTGGCCTGTGTTTTCCATGTGGTTGGGGCACACAATATGTTGCCCTGGAAGCCTCTTGTTCCTGCAGAAGACCCAGAAGTCCTCAGCAGATACTGAATCCACTTCAGTTCCTCAGACTCTCATTTGATAACCTTGATGTAAGCAATTCTTTGCCACCGTTGGGTTTTAATTACTGTTTTTTCTACACTTAGACTTTTTATTTACTTAGTTGCTTCCATTAGAAATTAGCTTAAGAAGGTGAAAAAGATCTTCTATGACTTCCTGAGGGGAAACCCTATGAGGAGGGGCTGAGGTCTCTTGGTTTCTTCAGCTAGGAGGAGACAGAAGAGAGACCTCATTGCAGTCTACAACTTCCTCATGAGGGGAAGAGGAGGGGCCGGCACTGATCTCTTCTCTGTGTGACCAGTGACAGAACCCGAGGGAAAGGCCTGAAGTTGTGTCAGGGAAGGTTTAGGCTGATTATTAGGAAAAGGTTCTTCACCCAGAGGGTGGTTGGGCACTGGAACAGGCTCCCCAGGTCATGGCATCAAGCCTGATGGAGCTCAAGAAATATTTGGACAATGCTCTTAGGGACATGGTGTGACTCTTGGTGATGGTCCTGTGCAGGGCTGGGAGTCAGACTCGATGATCCTTGTGGTGCCTTCCAACTCAGCATATTCTGTGATTCCTTACAAAAATGAGGGGTTCTCCAGCTGTTTTGCCCTAAGAGGTAGCAGTTACCTGAGCAGAGGGGAAGGAGGGAACCCAGTCAGCTGGAATTATAGATACTGCCCCATCCAGGGCAGGAACTGTTTGCTTTCTGCTCTGTGTTGATAAAGGTGCTGTGCATAGGTTTTGACTCTGAAAGTGGGGAAGCTGTGAATCAGGAGAGCAATTACCAGTGCTGGGAGGGAGGTCTGGAAAATGGGGGGGAAGTCCCACAAACCAGCCTGGATTTGGTGTCTTTGAACCATCCAAATTAAACACAGACTTTACAAGAATTTTCAAGTCACCAGTGGAAACTCAGGGTCTGGAATTTATAGTTTTGACACCTACTATAGTTCAACACTGCTTATTGTGATGGCTGCATATAGAAAGTGTTTTTATAGGATGCCATAGAGGTAGTGCAGAAGGAGATGGAAAGCTGGAAGTAAGCAGTTCTTTCTCTGAATTACTAGATTTGTGATCTCCATGCATCAGACACAAGGAGAGATATTTAGTGCCACGAGCGAGTGTAGGAACACAACTCACTGGCTGTGCATGTTGGAATATCAGAGTTTCAAGACTGGGAAGCACTCAGATTGGGCTTCCTTTGGGGGTCACATTTCGAGTGTGATGAAACTCCTTTCTCATGTTTAACAAGACTGCCATAACCGATAACAACTTTCTCCATGTATGCATAGAACCATCTTGTGCTGAACCACTCTTTGGTGGGTGAATGTTTGAAGGAAAATTTGCTGTAGCACTAAGAATTCGACTTTTCTGGGCCACACAGTAATTTATAGCTACAAGGCTTGGAAGACTCTTTTGACTTACAATAGTTGCACCTTGGTGTAGTCCAGAGGCAGCTTTCCATAGGAAGTGCAGCATGGAAACTGGCCGATGCCTCTGCATACCATCTCAATGAAACCACCATGGCAGCAGGAATGTTTAAGACCCCAGGAATGACATTTCTCTTCAGAGGCTGTTAGGGGAGGGATGGAAAAAGAACCAAATAATTTTTAATTTTCACATCTTTCCTTCTCTGACATCTGTTTTTAGATGAAAAATAACATATGGAACTATAATCCTGCTTAAATAATAAACGCTGCTCACACTTTTGATCAAAATGTGACTGAGTACTATTTCCTTAGGTTTACCAGGTGAGAAAGGAGAAAAAGGCAATCCAGGTGTTGGAACACAAGGACCCCGAGGCCCACCAGGATCCACAGGTAAACTTAGATTTGAGGCATCAGGATTAGACCACTCCAACCGATGTGTGAAGCAGCTTAGATCAGCTCTGTCTTTCTCCTTAAGTACCAGAAGAGTAGCAGTTCAGGCACCATAATTGTCATAATGTTCTTACTATGTATTATCATGTTGTGATACACCACATGATGGTGTCACCCATCACACAAGTATTTTCATTTCCCCTATGACAAACTGCTTTTCCAAGCCCACCTTTTAAAAATGTTTTAAGTATTTTTTTTTCAGACATGGGTTCTGGAAATGGAAAAATTAATCTGGACTAATTGAATTTGTTTTCTCATTGACTCAAGGTCATACCTAAATGTGAGTTGACGGAGAAACATAAAATAATTAAGCACATTATATCACATGGATTTATATTTAGCTCCTGAAAAAGTAGAGAGGGTGATATCCATGTCCTGTTGAAACAGGAGTAAAATTGGGACTTCATTAGGATATCCTGGCCATTAGGCACTGGTATCAAGTCACAGCATTACCCAGAAACTGTATTGAAAGGGAATGGGAGGAATCAAGAGCTGTGCAGGCATCCAGGGCTGTCCCTTCCCCACGAAAATCCCTTTCCAGAAGTCTGATGTTTGGTGAAACATTTGCTCGAGCTCTGGCTTAAAGCTGTCTCTGGCAAGGAAGATGAAGCAGCAGCCAGAGAGGAGGCTCACTGGGAGTGGGTCTCCTCTCAGGCTGCTGCTCTGTCTTCCTTGCCAGAGGCTGAAGTCTTTCCCTCAGCTTGCCCAGGGGAGTCAGAGCCAGGATGCCTTGTGCCTCCACTCAAACTGTCTCCTGGAAGTGTTTATAGCACTCTCAGTGTCATGTTTTCCAGGCCAGGAAAGGTGGCCTCAAATCCCTGCTCTCATGAAAGACACTGCTCACATTCCATCTCCCTGTTTTATGCAGGACCTCCCGGAGAAAGTCGAACAGGCAGCCCGGGACCACCGGGATCTCCGGGCCCACGAGGTCCTGCCGGTCACACAGGATCCCCAGGCTCACAGGGTCCTGCTGGGCCTCCAGGGTACTGTGACCCGTCCTCTTGCGCTGGGTATGGCATGGGAGGTGAGTAGTCAGGAGTTGGGGCAGCTGCAGAGTTGAGGGTGGCATTTTCTAACAGCCCAAGTGAGATGGAGGCTACTGGTGAACCTTGCACTAAAATGTGGTAGCTCGCTAAAAATCTGTGTGTCCAGTGTGGCTGTACTTTGTGGGACTGCAGCACAACGAGAAGGTGACCCACTGTAGTGACCAAAGGAAAGTGACCACTGTCTGATCCCAGCCTGTAAAACTGATCCCGCCTACTGGGTTTTGTCCTGTACCTGTTTGTGTAGTTGTATGAGCCTGCTCCATCTCAATGGTCTGTGCTGAAGCCCCACCACCTCATGTTTGTGACAGCAGAGTTTTTACATTTCTAGTTTTTCAAACGTGTTGCTCAACCTCCCCTTCCATGTGCCTCTGAGTGGCATGAGAGCATGACCCTTACTAAACCCGTAGTAGTGTAACCTGGCACAGGAATGCACGTGTCCATCATTAACCAGTGAAGCCATCTGAAGAAAATTATTCTTTCTACATCTTCTCTGTATCCTACTTTCCCACCTCGTTATAGCACGGAGAGGCCATGGGAAGAAGTTAACACAACTACCAAATATTGTATCACCCAACCTAAAATCAAAATTTATTAGTAAAGCACTAGTCACTACAAATGTTACACATAAGGCATATTTGTTTGATGTTTACAGTTTAATCTGCCCCCGAGCTGATTTGTATGTTTTACTTACCTGAATGTTTTTGTTGTCGTCTCTTCCTATCCTTTCCTCCTCACTTCCCCTCCCCGTTGTTCATTTCCTGTTTTAAGGCCCAATTCCTTACAATGGCTACCAATCCAGAAGGTGAAAGGCTCATTCTGGTTCAGGTCTCATTGGGCTGAAGGTCAGAGATGGATGCTGAACTGCTCTGTGCTTTCCAGCAACGATAATGACTACCACTAATGAACTTACAGCTGCTGTACATGCACTTGGCTTCCTGGCACTGCTAAAAATTACTGCCTGACCCATTTTTGCCTGCTAGTCATGTATTCTAGCCCATAATTGGAATAAGCTATAGCAGGCAGAGTGTGCAGTGTGTAATGAGCACAGTATTACAACTGGACATTTGACAAATTGTGGTGGTGGTTTCCAACTAACTTGGCTGTCTGTTGGTGGGTTTCCAATTGCTCCAGCTTATTAATTTTGTTAAATGTTTTCATTGTTCCTTTATGTGAATAAAAGATGTGTATTTAAAGATTATATATATATATACTCACACACATGATATAGAAATGCATCTGTATGTAAAATGTCAATTTCCTAATGAATGCTCTAATTTTCTACTCCCCTTCTCCTGTGTTAACCGTATGAATACTCTTGGTGGTGGTGGGTTAAGGTGGATACGGTGAGCCAACTGATCAAGACATCCCAGTAGTGCAGTTGCCACATAACTCCTACCAAATCTATGACCCTGAGGACCTTTATGATGGTGAGCAACAGCCGTACGTAGTTCACGGGTCCTACCCCTTACCATACTCCCAGTCCTATCCATCACCTCATCTTGCTCAACCAGAGTTTACTCCTGTTCAAGAAGAGATGGAAGCCGTTGAGCTGAGATCCCCGGGAATCAGTCGCTTCGCAAGGAGGATCGCCAAAAGGAGCGCCCAGAGTCCAGTACGCACAAAGGATGGAAAAAGCCCCCCTCAGTGAACTGTTTAAAAAAGGGAAACATTTTATGTGCATCTGTGTTTGGCCTTTTGTCCAGGTGCCTCACCTGTCACTGAAGATGTTTACAGGCTCTTATGTAAAAGTATACATGGCCAGTTGACACAACAAATAATGGTAATTATCTTGCATGCCAGAAGTTTAGTATGTTAGTGGGTTGGTGCTAGATGATGATGAAAGGTCACTTGTAGATCTTTCTCTGGAGTACTCTTCCATTCACTCTTCAAACTCTACTGAAAAAATACATCCGGCTAAAAGTTAATGTCTTGTTATCCATTTTTTCCCAGTTGATTACTTTCTGTTTGTTTTGGATGAATTGTTTTACTAGCAGAGTAACCTGACTAAATCCACTGGAGAACAATGCATCAGGTGTCCTTGCACCCAGCTTATTATCCTTTTGCAAAGATTTCTTATATTAACAGACCATTGTTTTCTTAACTCACCTAAAACAAATACGCAAGAATGTTCCATGGGAGCACACTGATAATTTATTGTGAACCTCTTTCATTTCTGTTTTGTATGCAAATAAAAGTGGCAAGCTTTTGTATGGTAATTCTGTATTCGATTTTTAACTCAAAACAATTGCATTAGCTCTTCAGGGGACAGAATGCAATGAGAAGGAAATACATTTCTTCTTTTCACCACTTTTGGGCAATGGTTTTATTTTAAAGGATGTAGTATAAACATTATTTAGTATAAATATTATTTAGCCTTATTTTTAAAATTATATATGGGCAAATGCAGAGAGTAACTATGAGCTGAGGTAGTTGTGCCAACTGTGGATGTGAGATTTCACATGTCGACATGCCCAAGTCAAAAGACTGGCAGGTGTATTTGGGATGGCAACTTGGGTCAGCTAACGAGGAGAGGAAGGCAAAATGCCAACCCAAAAGCTTGAGCACAGGGCAATTCATTATCTACAAACAAGGTAAGTTATAAAGTGACTCAATAAACAGCTTTGAACAGCACTGGAAACTAAGATTTAGCTCGAACATGGTCATTTAAGCTGGAAGCATAGATTTGGAACACTTTTGCTTTAGCCCGATACAGACATGGAGAGGCTGTCCTGTACATCCCAGGACCATCTTCCTGCTTATCCCTGACTGGGAGGGGGTCTATCCATACCCTACAGTAAAGAAGAGCCTGTTAGGTTTGGCTTCTAGCCAGCAGCTCCCTTAGCTCACCTGGAAGAAGATGAATGGGTACCTTTACTGTGTAATCCCCAACTATCTTGCCTAGAATTCAGCCTCATTAGTAGCACACACAATTTGCACATGTGACTAGCAGGCTCTGGCTGAGGGCTGTATACCTTTCTAGGTTGCCTTTCTCTTTTCCCCTTACGTTATGTCTTTCGCCCCTGACTTCAACCATTTTCTTGGGGAAAGGTGATAAAAGTTGATGGAATGTGAGTTGAATGTCATTTCCTTACCTGCACTTGCATTTAAAATAGAAAGTAGGAAAGTATAATGCACTTTATGGACTTTTTATTTTTTTGCAGCTTAACCCCACTTGACAGAACATTGAGCCCTGATGCGAGCATGGCTCTCTCACACACAAGCAGGTACAAGAGCCTGGCAAGGCTCAGAACACCTGTGTTAATTTACCCCAACTGCAAACTCCCTGTGTCCCTCCCTTGCTGGCCCACTCCCATCCAGGTTGTACTGACACAGCTCAGAGTTCTGCCCGAGACATGGTGCCCTGCAGGTCCTATGGAAGTGACCGAGAAGGTCGCTGATGGAAAAAAAAAATCAGCCTCCAAGCAATTGTGCCTGTGTTGTCTTTGAAAGACTTTTGAGTATCCTGCTAACAGTGCACAGTATATTGGTCTTGACTGGCTGTCCTGCAACACTGTATCCAAATCTCAAATTCCCGTGGAACCAGAGAGAGTGATAGGGCAAAACCAAGGATGTAGGGCCACAGCGTGGTCAAACTGATCACTTATTTAGTCCACGTAACAGCCTGCTGGTAACAGCCTAACCAAATCCCTGAGGGTGCTTGTGGTGTGCAGTTGGTGTCACCTGCGCTGTGCCACTGCAGCAGCTCCCACACCAGTCACCCGGCCTGGGAAAGCAGCTGGAAGCAGCACAACACCCCTCTGACCACAGGGAATTTGGGTGCTCTTGGCCTGAGGGATCCCCTGTGTGGGACATGCACACAACCAGCTCCCACTGCCACACCGCCCCCTCCTCGCACCACATGTAGTGAATTAAACAAATGACTTGGGGATAATAAAGTGGCCATACTCATTCCAATTTTATAACAATTTATATGCTAAAGCAGAAGCTCCAATTGCAGTAGTTAATTTGTTTTAACTTTATATTTACTGTGCCATTTACTGGCAACATACTGACCAGAATGCTTCTGGTATCATTGGTCATATGATCACTTGTTCAACATAACTTGGTAATAAAAAGTTACTAACTAGTGGGCTCTACCCAATTAGAAAAATATTATTCAGGAATTGTATGTTTGCCAAAAATAGTAAAACACAGTCAAAATTTTCTCCAAAATCCAGTCTCTGAATAATCAAGAGTATTATATTTTTTCCAGACCACCTTAGAAACTGAAGTTGCTTACTGAAGTATTCAGCACACTAGGAACACCTGATGCCACAGAGATCTTACCAATAAACTTTGTGTACTGTGTCCTTGCACAGGAAAGAGCATTTACTGCAACCTAGGCCTCTTCAAAATACTTTCACTAGTTAATGCAGTGTAGGAACTGACCTGGAAATGAAGGCTTCACATTCACTAGGAAGGAATGTTTCCTGGGATAAGCCCCTTTGAATGTCAAAGAAAGGCCCAATACCAAACCTTTATTTCATGTAATGAAATATCATTATAAATAAACCACTGGTTTTCTTCCAGGATGATGCTTGTACAAAACAGATGTAGAACACTTAAATTCCCCTCAATAAACATTGTAAAATTTGGCAGATAATGTATCAGCATCTCCTACAACACAGAAAACTTCACTTATTTACAGAACAGCTTTGGCTTGAGGGTTTTCCATGCAGGAAAGCAGAAATGAATTTCAGGGAAGCAGCTTGCAAAAGTGAAATAATTTTTATGACTTTTTTTGCATCATTCAACCCTTAACCTAAATGAGGAAATCTAAGTTTTCATAATAAAAATGTTGCTGCTTCGTTCTGTAATATGTTCCCTAAAGTAAGTAAGGCATGTTCCTGTGACTTGAATGAAAATCAGGTTTAGTCTGAAGGGGGAATAAAAGGAAGAGTATCTCTCCTGTGATCTACCTTTACTGCCTGTTATTTCAACAAGCTCTTGACTGAAATCTATTCTACCCTGGGTTGTCAGCAGACCTCCTCCTAATGAGAAGAGTCACTTCAGAAACTGCTCTGCACAGCCCCAAGTGGGTGTTTTGGTGTAACAGCACTGGAATCCAGAGGGTGCCATCTCCAAAACCTATGCCCAGCTGGAGCAGTGCTCTGTCTGGTTATTTTCCAAGGCAGACAGAACCATGTGAATATTGAGTCTCCCAATGACAACCATGTAACATCTCCACATCAAGAACAAAATATCATTAGGAATACATTTAATGACATTTGGAAGCTAGAAAGTAGAGTCAACCTTGCTGTTGTCATCAGCATACCCAAGATGTAGATGCAGATGACCAGTAGTCTGAAAAAAGTAAGATTATTAAAAAAAAAGTAGTTGCCATTTTGTTCTTTAGAGCACAATGTATCAAAAGATGGCCAAAGCTCGAGGATGAAAAATCATGGCTGGTGACCATAATTATTCTCTGCTCCTCCTGCATGGAAATCAAATTTTGCAACTTTTAGAGTGAGCTACTTCATAGCAGCAGTCAATGTATTGTTTCTATGGGATGCAAATATTCATTACAAAGATATTAATTCTTTAATAATAGTATCAAACCAAATATCATTAACAAATAGCAGATCATATGATGCACAGTACAGATGGTATTAACATAACACCTATTCTTAGCCGTTTCAAACACAGTAATTTCTATTATCTTGCCAACTCATGTTTGCTAATAGCTGTCAGAAACATTCAGTATAGAAGGGTTGACTGAGATGCACAGATGCTTCCATGTTAGAAGAATTTTCTTTGGAGGAGGAGAAACACTCCTGATGGCACTGCTTCTTTTATTGTTATTAATTCCTTCGAAAATCTTTAGGTCTGTGGGGGAAAAAAAAAAAGTGTTTTAAGAAATGTACGTGCACTACAGTGGCTTTGCTTTAAGGCTGCAGTAGCAGCCTGGTCTAGCTTTATTTCCTTACTCTGGTGCTTGAAGTTTTTTGACAAAGAGTATTTTCTGGATTACATGAACAAGACAGAACAAATTAAATTTACTAAAACCTCTAAGAATTTACAAACATCAGGACTAACTGGTCACTCCTACTTTCCTAAGCAAAACAAAAAGCATCTTGAACTGAATGCAGCCTCACAGGGTTTTAAACATGGGCACTAATTTGTCTCCACTTTTTAAAACTGAATAATCCATGCATAAGATGGCGAGTTTTAGTTAACAGCACAGTCCACCACAACACTACTAAAACAGTTAAAACTGATATTTAAAAAAACCTACTAATTTGAATCTTAAAAGTTCTGCAATCCTCTCTGCTTGGATGACAAACATGGAAAACATTCAGATAGAAGCAGACTGCTGTTTGCAATCCTCTGCATTCAAGCACATCACTCTTCCTGCCTGACACACATCCACTGGCTGTAGGAACCACATTCTCCCTGAAACTACAAAGCTCAGACCAGCTCATGGCTTTCAGAATGCAGAGTTTGCAGACTAGATGCACATCTACATGCCTACCATGTCCTGCAGAGAAGCTGCACACGCTGGGCTGTGCCCAGTCGCTCCCCAAACCCCCAGAGCAGGGCAGGGCAGTGGTCTCCGAGGTGCCTGGGACACGCCCAGCATGCGCGCAGCCGGAGCAGCCGCTCCTCACAACCCCCCACACACCTGCAGCCTGGAGGAACACAGCACTCCTCACTGCTTCTCTCATCTGTGAATCAAGCAGGTAGGGGAACGCCCCAGGACTCAACAAGAGAGAGATTAACAAAAGTTCTGGAGACATCTAAAGAGATACAGGGCCAGATTTGCTGTGAAGTTGAATGAAAAATTCTGGCATACAGGAAAACCTGCAAACCACTACACTAACAAAGTTAAATTTCTAAAGGTGGTAAATCTTATCTGTAATTTAGCTCATTAATGGAAAAGCAGACAGAAATGGAAGCAGACAGCTTACTTTAAAGCCTGTGAGTTTAAATGGCTGCAGAGATGACACACAGAAATCCAACACTTACTTAGACCTATGTTGCAGTTACAGAATTTGTCAAGCAATAGCACTGCAAAGTGAAGTCATTAACTTATGAGCCCACAGGTTCTCATGTGAAATCAACTCTGGAATTCAGTTTTTATTATTTCAAGAGTAGCATAAAAAATTGCGTTAATTTTAAGGAACAACTATAAAGAAGAGCTAGTGTTCATACTGTGATGAATCACAAAGCTTCTTTGTTTCCCATTTAAATAGCATATTCTGTATTAACATTTGGACTTGTTTCTTTTGTGCATGACAGAACTGCTACAAGCACCATATATATTGTTTACATTCTTGCTTAATGTTTAACTTCAACATACTCAATGTTTGATGGCTGGTGTGCACTGGGAAGGCAAGTCACATTTCCTAGAATCCTGGACATCTGTACTTGGACATATTCACGGAATCACAGAATGGTTTGGGTCAGAAGGGACCTTAAACATCCTCTGGTTCCAGCCTCTCTGCCATTCCACATTTTCTTGCTCGGATCTCACGCTGCATGCCAGAATAGGTATTTCATTATATCAAAATGTCTGTGGAGTAGTAAGAGTGTGGGATTTTGGAAAATTCTCAGCAGTGACTTAGAAGTTTTATCACTAGACAGGCAGACAGTGCTGAAAGATTTTAGGTAACACAGCATAGTAAAGACATCCTTGTCTTGCAGCTTATAGTTATTACTCTTTCTTTTTATAGGCCAATTCATCCTCTCGTGCATTGCTTAGAGGATTTTGCATTTTTCTATGAACGGCTCACTTAAGACTTCAATCTAGAGTTATGCTGGAGTGCTGCAGAGCTACAGGTCTCACAGCACTGTGTTCTGGGGTGAAAATCCATTTTTTTTCCTTGCTTCCTTGTAATCTGCATTTCAACTTTAATGCTTGTTGTCTTAAAATTTAAATGCACAAAAATGCATAAAACACTGGACTCTTAGTTTGCAGTCTTATGAAGTTAATGAAGCTTAAAGGCAGGATTTTCCACACTGAAACACTTGTGTGAACAAATACAAAAGTTTTTAAAGCCTTTTCTATTGCCACAGTAGGCTTTTATGCCCACTAGTACTTGGCTTTTGGACTGCTTTTGAAGACCTTGGCACTAGGAAAGCTAAGCCTTGGAAAACACTGCCTTTGGCAAAAGTGTTACAGGCATTTTGTCAGACGAAGAATATGAACCCACAAAACTGTTGTCTACTCAGAGAGAATTATGAACTACTTGTGACCATCAATGTGCTCATTGGTAAGTGACATAAATCCACGCCAGAGTGTTCTTTGATGGCAGTGCTTTTGCCCTTCCTCAGCAAAGCCCTGAGTTTATGCACTTGGAACAAAGGAAATGCTATCTCCTAGAACAGACAGTTCAGAAATTCACCCAAAGGCAAGACTTCACATAGCTGCTCCTCTTCTTTTTTTTTTTTAAAGTAATATTCTTGAGAAAAAAAGCTTTGCTGTGTATTAACAGCAGACTCCAAGACAAGGGGAAATAGGGGGAATATGGGAACCAGTGTCTCTGCAATCTATGCTGAAAGGCAAACTACTATGGGTTCACCAAAAATATGCAACGTTAGTCTGTGCAGCAGATGTCTGCCACCAAAATATATTAAAAATATTTGTCTCACTAACATTTTTATACTCCACATAAAAAGAATTAAAACAGTTTAGTGAATTCTAGGCAAAATACTCAGAAAAATAAATCAGCATCCCATTCATTACAGCAGGCCTCTCAGTGCTTCTCTCCTAACAAATACTTTACCACTAAGTAAAAGGACTGAAGAGTGGGTCCTAAGCTCTGATTACAGCTTTAAATCTCTTAGAGCTGCCCAGGGAGGTCATGGATTCTCCCTCTCTGAAAACACTCAAAACCCACCTGGATGCATTCCTATGTAACCTGCTCTAGGTGACGCTGCTTGGGGGGGTTGGACTGAATGATCTCCTGAGGTGCCTTCCAAACCCTCACAATTCTGTGATTCTGTAAATTCTCCCAATTTTTATCCATACTCACAGCTATCAGAAACGATATACAGCTGGCATAAAATGCTGACAATCTACAGCCACTGAACCTTACAAAACAGATAAACTGGATATGTCCAGTTCCTAAGATCAGCTTTGTGATGGAAAACAAAAGTAATTGGTAGAGAGCTTTCCAAAACTCTGCAGAATTAATGTATTTCACATAAATGTTGTCTTTTGATATGGATACCAGCTCTACACTCTGCAGTGCTGAAAGAAACCAATGGACTGTGAGAGTTTTCCCATTTACAGAATAACAGTAACCTCTTTGCTCTGTAGCCCACTTCAAGAAATGAGCCTGAGGTCAAACTAAGCCCTAGAACATGGGGAAGTCCTGCATTTCTTCATGGACTTTAGAGACGACTTGAAGAGGCTTGCGTGCTTGGGCTAAAGCTTGCCATCGTAAATTCTCTCTTCAGTGTCTATGCAGATTTCACAGCTGCAGTTATGTTTGAAAAGCACTGCAGGAGCGTAGAGCTGGCATCTGTATCATTAATTAATACTGAAATTTGGTGATCATACATGTGCTTTCCTAGCAACTCCAACCAACTCCAACCTACACCACTTTGTGCAGCTGCATAAAACAAGGTTGTCTTTAATCTAGGTCAGTTCTCTGATTCTCCATTCTGTTGCCACACAAGCAGAATGGAGAGGCAGGAAAAGTGATGGATGATTCTTAAAACTGAGCCTCATTGCCAGAAAAAATGCTCACGAAGCTATGACCTCAGCCTCTCAACATGTCAGACGACAAATAGAAACTAACCGCACAAAAAGACCTACTTGCATATTTACAACTATGATGGGACCCCCCACTTCACAGAATATTCAATATTCTTTTTCAGTGTGATGTGAAATATCCTCACTCTCAACTCCTGGAGTGAACATTTATTTCGATCAACTCTGAAGAGACTTGCTGCACAGCTCCATCCTTATTAAATTCTTGTCAGCACATTCCAGCAATGATGTTTCCCTTTGCTTAGCAATGTTTTGTGTAGGTAAAACAGCCTCAGAAAAAATAAAATAAGGGGAGCGTGTGTTACTCTATAAAGGCCAAATCTAAGTAACCACTAGTCTGTGTTATACTGCAACTAACTTGATTTCAAAAAATACACAGGACAACTTCACCATATTATTTCTAGGCAAACAAGCTAAAACCTTGTAACATCTTACAGCAGACAGGTGAAAAACAGCATTACTTACCTCCAAGAAATAATATAAGTAAGCCTGTAGAGTAATATATGACACTGTCTATTTTGTATGTACAGCAGTTATTCTACAAACCAGGCAATATTAAAAAAAATATTTTCTCTTAACTTTTAGTAACTCAGAATACCCCTTCAAAATGACATATTTTAATCCAAATGACTTTATTTCTTAGAACTTTTAAATGCACTGGTATTAGCTATAACAATATAATATGTAGTCAACATGGCCCTTCCTTCTTCTTCCAAAAGAAGTTATACACCTGCCCAGTTTCTTCTACTGCATGCTGATAAACAGCACTTGATAACATGACCTTTTCTTCTTTCAAGCTCAAAATCCTGGATAGCCATCTCTCCATAAACAATCCCTACTCACACTGCTTTGATGATGCATTGTCTGAGACTTTTTTATGAGGAAGTTTTATGAAGTCAAATCTCATGGAATTGTTACAGTCATTTGTGTGCTTGCAAGCCTGTGTTAATGACTGCTAATGGTTTCAAACCTGCCTCTGCTGAGGAATAAGACTGTCAGTGCTGCACAAGAAGTGACCTGTCAATACCTGCTCCTGACTCAGCAATGCACACCTGGTGTGGAAGCTCTGAAGATTTCAAATTGCCATCTTCTCTTCACCTGTGGGTAATCATCTCACCATTAGAGCACATGACGCAGAGAGCCTGGGTTCCCTGGAATTTCTGCACTCCCAGCAGCAGTAACGAGGACTGTTCAGAAAGGATTTACTCTTGCATCAGCACTGCAAAAGGTCGGTGCCTTAAGGCTAAGGAATGCCACAAGCTAATACAGGCAGAGATGAGAGCAGTGGTACAAGAGCAAAAACTGAAGAGGATAGGTTTGGAATTCTGTTAAGATTTTACTGCTTCCATGAATGAGAGAAACCACTCCAGATGCATGAAAACCCCCTTAAAAATTAATAACCATCCTGTAGGAAAGGCACATCTGTCTCTTCCATTCACAGTCTGTACAACACTTTCTATTACCTGAAAAATTTTATGTCTGGTAGGATTCCCATTTGCACAGGTTATCCATTAAAAACAAAACCAAAAAAGTATGTCTTAACCCGCAGTTATCAACATGTTTTAAGATTAACTCATCCCAGAGGGTTTTAGGTCTGTGGCTGCTATGTTAGATTTTATTCAGAGGCCTTTTTCTCCCCCCCCTTTCCCCATCCTGCTTCCTGGACAGTGTAGAGTTCCCCAAAAGGCTGAAGGAGTCTTCAGCATGACTGTGTAGTTTTACAGCAGCTCTCCCTGACTTTCTTACACAAGTTTCAAGAATTTTAAGAAACAACAAGGATAAAATCTCTCCAAACTTGGCTGAAAAACTAGAACACACAAAGAAATAACTGATGTTAAAGTACTTCTAACCTACCCCTTTTTTTTTAAGTACTTAACAAGTGATATCCACTAGCTCATGAAGTCTCATTTAGGGGAGTTTATAAACAACACTGTTTGGAACAGATGACAAACTGGGGAAGACCAATTAGTGAAAAGATTTTGTGGCCTGATCATGCCACTTAGTTACTAGCCCTAAGCCACTCTTTGATCCCATTACTCTGTACTGGCAGGCACACTCGATCTGTATTACTGTGATGCTCTTCTTCATAACTCTGGAAATCACCATCACATGAATTATTGCTAACTGATGACAGTTGTCTGCTTACACAGAATGGTTTTATGGCTCATCTTTCATATCTGCTTATTAAGGGCAATAGGTAGCTTTTAGCCTTATAACAAAAGGTTCCAAATAATTTGGTTTTGTCTAAAATTAGCATGCAATACACACAACATGGAATTTGCTGTCTATCTGGCACACATTTTAAGGTTATGTTATGAATAAACGATGAAATTTTGAGTATTTAAGATTTGTTTTTATAGACAAACTTCAACACAGAGATAAAATTTACTGTAAATTTTGAAACAAGAGGAATATATGTATTTTTCAGGAATATATGTATTTTCAAAAGTTGTGCCAAAGTCAATAGCTATTAGGTAAGGGAACTATAGCTAAAGGGGATTTCTGAACACATTTCAACTTTTTCACTATCGACACTAGTAAACCGAAACCCAAGGACCAACACTGCTATCGTTCCCTGGAAAACCAAATTATGTGGTTACACTCAAACATCAACAGTTTGGTGCTGAGGGGAAGATGAATCATTTTTCTGCTCAAGGTGTACCTATTACCCCATGGTAGCTCTATGCCTCTGGTAAAATAATCAATGAAATAGCTAATGGTATTTCAACTATCACTAAACTTGCAATTCACACTGTGGCCTATTCTAAACCATCAACTGCTCTGCTTGGGGCACAAGAATCGTTTCCATGTTGGTGTTGTTCTCATGCAGACTGTTGTCTTGCCTGAAAAGCACTTCTACAAGTATAACTTTACTTGGAGAACAAACCACAGTAACAGAAGCTGCCTTTTGTAACAAGACTAAGAAAGGGTGATACTGCTACGACAGTACAGCTATAGTCACTAATCCTCTTCTGCAGAAACAAAACTTAAGATGTTTATTTTGTAGTCTGCAGCTGCAATGTGTTTGCTTTTTTCTACATAAAACTAGCACATGTTGTAATTTTAAAAAAGTGTCCTTAAATCAAGATATCTGATACGCATTTAGGTACTCTTAGTAAAATGAAGAATGGCTTATTGCAATTTAAAATAAAGTGGTTATAACCTCAGTTTCTGTAAAAACAAATTAAGCAAAATTGACCTAAGCTTTTTAAAACTTACTGTAATTCCCTGATTTTGACCTTAATTATATGAATTCTGTCTGGAAAATTATTTAAGTTAAATCAATAGAATATACATGTAAAATTCATCTTAAGATGATGCTTTTTGAAAATAGAAGGTTTCTCTTTTAGTGATATATTCTGCTAAAAACTGTAAGACTGTATACAGAGCAGCACTGTACACTTGGCTTTGGACAAAGAATTACGTTATTCTTCAAATAAAGAGAGAACTGGGTGAAGGAATGGTGAAATACTTTCCAGACTTACTGTCAGGAACAGAAGTGGAAAAAAAGGAAATCGAGACATTTATAAAAGAGTGATTAAAAAATAATCTAACTCTAATTTCATCTGGGCAAGTAGTTCAACAGTATCGTATACAACCATTCTCCTACTGCTTGTCAAATTTCCATTAATTTAGTTTCTGTTCTCACATATGAAATACACCAGCTTAAAAGGAAGGAGAAAGTAGTTTTGGAACTTTCTTTTTGGGAGCCTCTTCACACAGTTCAAATAAAAGGGCCCAGTTACCCATTTAATTACCTCTTACCTTCAACTTTGGTTTTAGATACAACATAAGCTGCCCCCAGGTAAAGCGTCTGAGAATCAGTAGCACTGATCTGTTTCAAGCATGCCAGAGAAAAGCCAGTAATTCAATTCAATAGGCTAAACAATCTGAACATGAGTTTGTTGGATTTTTAAGATGATTGAGTTACTGACCCTTCTTGATTAGTGTCCAGTTGCTGCCTGCAGCAAAAACCTAATGTAGAGGAGAGCAATTTTCTTCTTAAGTATCTGTGTGGCTTTTTGTCCACAGGAATTTAGATCCACCTCTGGTAGTGTGAAATGTAAGCCTTGGTTACCTCCAAATCTCCTGTTAAATGAAATGCTAAACAGAATCCTGAGACATTTTTATGCCCTTACTATTGAAAAAAAAAAAAAAAAGCTACCAGTGATAGCTTTGATTGGGGTTTAATGATCTCCAGTTAGTTCATGTAATTTCTACCGAGGGGCAAAAAGGCCACAGAAAATGAATTGCTAGAGGGATTCCTCAAAGAGTACACTGGAACAGAATTGGGCTGTATTGGCAGGATAGCTTTTTCCTGCTTTATACAGCTTGTTGCTTGGGAAAAAGTAAGACTGGCTGCAGTCTTTTACAGCAGTTTGTGTTGGCCAAGTCTTCTCTCAACACTGCTACATGCCAGCCCTGCTTTGTGAGAGACGAGCACTTAAGTTGGAGGGGCAGTACTTAGCCCAAGATAAGAACTAAATATTACCAAATGAGGCATGGTATAAAACACAATTCAAATCGTAAGAAGCTGCAGACACACTCTACAACTAAGCAGCAACTAAGAAAAATACTGGAGAAATTTAATTTGGTACCAAATTTTTAAAGGCTAATGAATAAACTTGAGATGGGCCTAATAAAAATAGCTCAAGACCTCACCAGCTTTGGAGCTGGCTTTGTGGCTTTCCCTCTGCTCTTCTCAAGGTAACCAGAGTAACACTCCAACAATTTTCCCTTTATTTTACCTCATATTTCATTGTAGGGAGAAAAAAACATTTTATAAATTTCATAAAAACTGCAAGTTATAATTTGTAAGAGAGCACATCACTGGAAATACTCCAAATGTAGTTTCTCTATGCAATATAATGTGTGCTGTCTTTTGGTGTTGGCTCCTTATGAAGTTATCTGAAGAAATTAACAGATAAAAAACCTAATTAAAAAAGTCTGTCAGCATCTTGCATATATAAAAGCACTGTTTGTAACATCATTTCAACCACATAACCAGGATATCTCTGGCTTCTTCTTCTGCTCTGTTTCTACATCCCAGAAATAATTTGTGTAACTAAAAATAGAAACTTGGACTAGAAATTATGCAAGACAACTAGTGCTGCAGTTCTTGTAAGCAAACAAACAGAAAGGGCAGCTGTGGCTGAGAGGATCTCTTAATCCAAAAGCCTTTCTGTTTACCAATACCCACAAATTTGTTTGCTGGGAACACCACAGTTGGCTTCTGGTTGCCTGCGTCTGGCAAGGCTAGCTTTAAGGACACAAAACTGGAGAGGAACTGAAAGTGGCACAGAATACCTAAGAGGATCATTAGAGCCATCTGCAGTTCACAGGTATCCAATATGCTTATGTTTCAACACCTACAAACTTCTCTGTCTGAGAACATTGTGATTTTCTGCTTTCAAAGCCACAGAGTGTTGCTCAAACTTCCAGGAATCTGTGTGCCATGGCACGGGGATGACACGCAGTGTCAGTACTGGGACCCTGCCCAACCCACGCTGCTCAGCTGGAACAAAATCACAGCTTCAGACCAGGTTCTGCAACCCCCTGCCTCAAAGCAGAATGTACAGATGGGGGCAGAAATCAGGCAAGTTACTCAGAAATAGAAACATTAAGAAGGTGTTTGGTTTTCGAAAACCAAATTTCAGAGTTTACAATATATCAGGTTTTAAAAACTTCAGAAGTGTAGAAGAACTTGTTCCCCCAATGACAAGCAAGCAGCTGTCTGGCCCGAGGGGAGTTCCTAGGAGGGCTGGCAGTGGACCAGGCATTCAGTCTGCACACCAGCACCAGCCTGAGCAAACTCCATGGAATCAGACAGATCTGCTTTCTTAAGGGAAACTCCCAGGAATGCATCCATCTCACTGGAACAACACAAGCCTGCTATTCTATATATCTGGTAATACTCTTATTTAAATACTGCTTGAAAAACAATTTCCTGCCTTTAAAACTGGCTCAAAACATATATACACCCAGACAGTTAAACAACTTTCAAATGGTATGTAACAGGAAAATTTACCCATTAATCTGACGTATCCTTGCTTTTATGGAACAGAATTGTTTGCTTAGTCGTATGTTACTGGTGAATTCTGTAATGATTTCTGTTTAAGTGTCATTTAAAAGACATACAATTCAAGCACACTTGAAATAAACGTTTCACTCATGGTACAAAATCAAACTGTGAAAGGAACTAGTTTTTTATCTTTGTACCCTTGAAATATGTCTGGAACAGACATAATTTACTTTCCTGTATCTACATGATTTTCCATCACACTTCAGACCTCTCCATGGAGGATCTAAGAACACAAGCTGGGAAGTCAGTTGGTTCCAGTTAGGGATGAAAGGAAAGAATGCTTGAAGAAAGTCTTTTTGACTAGAAATACTTTGATATTTAATTCTCCACTTTCATGGAGCACGATCCCTCTTCAGTTCCTATCATGGTGGAAGGAGGAGTGATGGGAAGGCGCTCCACTCTGAAAACCAAATGATTTTCTGGGTTTCCACACCTACCTTGTGCTTTCCTTAAAAACTGTTTCTCTATTTTAGTGTTCCACTTGCATACCATGTCTTTCTCTGCGGTGGGTCAGTCTCCAATTACCAGCAAAACAACCTTTAAAAAAAACATCTATAGCAAGACGTTTTTTACACAAAATATAGCCAAAACATCCAATGAGATCATTAGCAGCACTGTGCATGTCCTCTTCACATTCCAATTGAAAATTTGTATTATTATTTCCAATTAAAGAGAAAAAGGGTATTTTCCTCTTGATATTAGTAAGTTCTCACATAAATGCAGTTCTTTATATTCATTCCCTATTATCTGTCTTATGTCTGGTTTATATACAGTAAAGGTACATTTCTTGGGTACAAGTTTTAATGTAAAACCTTAAAGATTCATTTCCTAGTTATAACTGTGTTTATCTGTATTTATAGCCTTCCATATCTTTAATCAAGCTCTGCTCTTCATTTATCTTTTCCCTTAAAGCATACAGCTATCTCAAAGGGCTAATACCAACTTTTTTCTTTTCTGTAGAAAGAAGATGAACCACTAACACTGCCTCCCTCTAACTCCTCCCTTTTGTTATCATTCACAGAAATGCTTCATCCGCTTTTGAACCTCTACCTTTTGGTAAACAGGCTGGTCATCAGGCTCAGAACTTCATGGAAGAGAAATAATAATTAAAACCAAAACTCACATAAGGCAGGAAGAATTATTAAAATCATCTGAAGAAAAAAAAGGGAGTTTAAAGCTTTTCTGTATCCTTCATTTTCTCGTTTATTGTAAGGACTGCTCTTACTGTATGGAAACTATCTATGGGTTCTGCAGAAGCTCACAGATCCAAGTCCACAACAAGCCTTTTACATGCCATTTACAGAATGCAGCACACACACAGGACAAAAAAAACCTACTCATTTTAGCACTGTGCTCTCACCCAGATACAAGCAACAGCCCAAGGAAAAGCCAAACAGGACTAATAAGATGAGCAACCTATGCACTATTTTTTTAAAACACAGTTTATTAAAATACTAATCTATTTTACTATGTTTGTTTACTTTCCCCATATATAAAAAAACATAGAATAATTTGCATCTGAAAGGACTACACTCAGAGAAGAACTAACCAACATAACATCAGGTTGCTCAGGAACTGTGCAGTGAGTTCTGAGCATCTCCAGGGCTGGAGATTCCACAACCTCCCTGGGCAGCCTGTCAGCTGCAAAGAATGAAATGACAAGGAACCCAAACAGAAAGTCAGTTTGGCATTCTGAGATACACATATTTCTGCAATATTTGGATTTCTACAAAACAACTCACGTTCCCTTCATGTTTTCTCTTCTCAAATAATTTTCATGTCAGGTGGCTGTTTTCTTCAGTACATCTCAAATTATCAGTCTTGTACAACAATACTTTAACCTAACTTCTCTTTGGTATGCTGAACAAAGCTGTCCCTTTTTTGACTTATTTTTAAAAGAATATTTGTGTTAGCTACATGCCTCTAAAAAGAAGAATTTGTAAATATATTTTTGTTCCTTCTCCAATTGTAATAATGCAAACACTACTTCCTCCATGGGTTCACACACTGAAAAATCTCAGAACACAGAGCCGATATTCCTCTGCATATTCATACACCCTTTCTTTTAATGTGTTTGGTGCAAAGCTGTGTATTCTCAGACACTCCACCTGGCATTTTAATGAGAACAGTGACCACTATGGTTCATTTAAAGTACCCCTTTACTGACTTCTGTATTTTACTTATCACATCAGAAAGTTATTTTACCAAATTTGCTCAATTCTTTATCTTTTATTTCCCAACTAAGCTCTTCCCCCCATAGAAATCTGAATGCCAGAGAAATCAAAATACACTTTTTCCTTCAGACAAGAAAAACATTATTATTTTTCCTGTTACTTCATATTGGAAACTCTTCCCAAGATCAAACTGCTAAAAATGTGAGCTGAAGGTTAAATTAAAACTTATCTGACACCAGCAATAGTCTGGTTGCAAGCCAGGACAAGAAGCCAAAATTACAACAGCGATGAGCCCTGCAGTTAGTGGAGAGATGGTAGATAACCATCTTCATTCTTATACCTCTGCTAGATCTTACCACTTCCTGAGAGCAGAAAAAAGGTAGGACAAAAGTCCAACACAACAAGCATTAGGTATGTCTCCAGGCCTATAACTGTCGCCATAGGTGGAGTAGCTGGGTGAAGGGAAACTTCTGCCCCAGTCTCTACACTCAGAGCATTAAAATTCTCCCAAACTTCCATTTGTTTTTCCCTACTCCACCCAGACCCCACTAGCTCCACTTCTCTCTAGCATTCTCTCACTCATTTTAGACCCAGTACTCTGTTCCTCTCAGGCCCACCTATTCCCTGTTTTTTCTCACCATAATACCCACTTGAGCTCCCCAGCCCTTCCACAGGAGGAACACTGATCCTCTGAGTTGAGAGCCTCCAAATCTACTACAAGATTTCTAAGGCAGCAGTACTCCCCAACCCCCATAATTGGCACAGAATAAAAAGATTGTATACAGAGAGCCATTACCAGCAATCAATCCATATGAGACTATAGAGACGAGAAATATAAAAAAAAGGGGATGCTTATTTTCTCTGTGCTTTGAATTCCTCCAGAGGGAATGGTTCCAAGAAATTATGGGAAGGGAATTCTAACAGCAGTAGTGTTCTTACCTGCAGATTTTCCCCAAGGTTAATATGCTGACATGAAGATATTACAAAACTTAGTTTGACAGCAATGACTAAATTAGATGGCATTAAGTTTATTTGTCCTCTGCCACACACACCTGTAAGTCAACAGAATTAGAGTGGCCCAGTGCTAAGGAGATGAACTCAACCAAGACTACAGTAGTATGCAGGGACAAAGAAATGCATTTCAAAAGCTCTGGCAGCACAGCACTATTTCCTTTGACAATACAGATACTCCAAATTAGTTAGCTAAAACTAAGTGCCAGCTCCTCATTCAATGCTAAATTATTGTGGAGAACCTTTATCAGTTTTAATACTAAACACATTATAGAAGAGTACAGTATACCATACAACAGGACAGGCTTATCAACTTTAATATACTGCAGAATTTTGGTCAATGGTGCAGAATCTAAACTTCCTCAGGGTTAATCCACTGAAATCTCACAGAAACCACGAAGTCTCAGGAATTTCAACTCCATTCAGTAGTGAGGATAAAAGCAAATATAGCAATTTTTATCACTGATATAGGTTAGAAGAAGTCAAAACTAAACTCCCTGTTTCAGCTCAGAAGAGGGCTTAAAGTATTTGCTGGATTCTGTTCCTTTTAACAGAGACTGTAACACAGAGGTGCCTCCATTACACAGATGCACAGACCTATTTTAGTATCATCTAAGATGAGGAGCCTAAGTACAGTGATTTTTAATAAGCTTTTGAAAGTTTACAGATGTGGGTGGCATTTCCTTTGGCTATGGCTAACAGTTACACATTATGGAGCACATACAACTCAAACCAGGTAATGAAGCTTTTCATTCTATTCATTTCACTCTATTCATTTGGATGAAGCAGAGAGTTGAAAACATGATTTTAAGTAAAGCTTTACTTATTAAAACAAAGACCAGAAACAGAAAATTTTAGCAACTATTGTTGTTTTAATGACCTTCTCTCTCAAAGAAAAATGACATAAAGAGAAAGATGACTACCTTTTTCTTACTAATAATGTGAGAGTCTATATAATACATATGCAGTCAATGTGTCCTCTTAAAAACATCTAAGATACTTACGGAGTCCAAACCTTCGGAAAGGCAGCAATTTCTTCTGGTGTATATTCATCTAACCTCTTGGGGACTACACGTGGCTGAGGAATCTCTTGTAGAAGGTTCTTCTCTATATCTTCTGGAACAACCTGAGACAGGTGAGAATAGACTTAACCATCTGATTGTTTAACAAACACCACCTGTGCCCACAAAGCCAGACCAAAATTTGTCAACAGTACTGTGTTCTTCATGCTAAGTGTTTCACCCAAATACACCAATCTCACATGTCTTGAATCTCACAGTTCTGTGAATAATATGGAAAAAACCCAACTACATACAGATATATAGAAAAAAAGCAGCTTTTTTTTTTTAAATTTACCTTTTCGTGACATGAGAGCCATTGCTAACACTCCCTCTCCACCTCCATATAATACAGGGATGAAAATGTAACTGCATGACTACTCACATCTTCAGGGAACAGGTGTAGCCTCTGCATCAGAGCTCTTCTCTGAAGGTTTTTTGGAAGCATTCTATAAACAGCCAGTTTAACAATCTGAGGAAAGGTAACATAGTAACAAATAATCAGACAAGTTACAGATAACATGAAATAGGCTAGCTGTGTTTCCCTCTACCCACGCCATTAATCACTGAACCTCTTTTCAGTTATCTTCTTTCAGGCTGAAGAATTCTGGCACCACATTCAGAAGGCGCTCTAAACATCGGTTTTAAAAAAAATAAATACTCCTTGTCATATAAACACTCATTTTAAGAGCCATGTAGAACACTTCAGCTTAGAAAGTTAAGAGCTATATTTAGCATTGTGGATGACTGCATATGATCCTTCAACTTCAAAGAATTGAAAAGCTTGTGGTAACTCTGTATTGTATTGCACATTTACATACATATATTGTTTAGGAAAAAAAATAAAATATACTCTAACAAATTTCCAAGTGTTCCCACCAACTAGTTTAACATTGTAATTTGCCGCATTTAAAATAGTTTTATAATTAATGCTTTGTACCTTAAGCAAAGCTAACATACCAAAACACGGCTTCATGAACTTACTATGTATATTTCCTTGCTATTAGTTCCAGATGAACAATCTTACTTCTAAACATCAGGAACGAATAGAATTTGTACATCTACTCTAGATGATGCTTATTGAAAAGTAAACAAATGTCAACAGGATTTTCTCTTGGACTCTAGCAAAGATGCCTTTTATTTAAATACAAAACACATTGTTATGGACTTCATCCAGAAGGGGAACATTTGTAAATGTACAACAACGCACACAACTGCAGGAGACAAAAAAAGGTTTCATAAAGGACAGCAAAGCATTTTGGGCTAGACCTATGTGCAATTTTATAAGTAAAATGTTTGCTCCAGGACACCCAGATATAAACTAACTCCAAATCAGAAACTACCCAGGCATGCTAAGAGCAACATCAAGCTCAAGCCAATAAACCACACTGAAAGGCAGGGCACTAAGCACAAACAAATCTCCCAGACACCTGGATATTTTCCAAAGTCTATTGAGCAACGTGGCTTCTTTTTATAAAATTAACTAAGGGAATTCAATTGAAATTTTAGAGACAATCACTGAGTTCCCAGGTGGAACCATGTTAAGGTAAGATTTTCAGGTGTTATGCATCCAGTACCACAAATCTGTGGACAAATACAATAAATCAAGATGACAGGAGAAATATATCAGGTCATGCAGATTAATACACGGTTTTGATACTTTCTCTAATAAAAATTAATAGGTATGTATTAAAAACCAAAGATGAAAACTAAAGCTTTTTAGGGATAAAAACTATTCATGCTTGTAGAGCAAACTGTAATTTATTTAGGTCAGTATACTATGTGCCTAGACAAGGGCAAGACAAAAACAGAAAATGAACCTTCACTGGTTTGCTTCACTGAATACTAAAAATCAAGCGAGATACCATAACAATAAAAAAAAATATATGGATATTAACAGCAGCTCATGTGAACAGCCCTTTTATCATTAAGAATTTTAATAGCATATGCTTATTTTTCTTTCTATCCAGTGTTTTTCCTTATTGCCAATGAAAGATCAAAATGCATCAGATCTAAACCAACAAATCCTGAGACTTCTCAATACATTGCCTGAGGGGATTTTTTTCTCATCTAAAAATTACTTTTAACTTCAGACTGTGTTAGAAACAGTGTTGATTTCTTAGACTAATAAATTGCACAAACACACAGTCCAACATATGACCTCTGACCTACAGATACACAGAGCTAGTTATTTAAATATTTCAGCCCAATGAAAAGAGACTTTAAAATACTTTAATGAACATTATGTTAAATACTTGACTTCTTCAAGCAACCAATGTTCACGTTTGACTTTTTGATCTTCCTCTGTCGCATGTGTGTTGGGTTTTTAGGAGCTCTCCTGGTTTTTTTCTTCTGTTAAAGGAATTTTGCCCATCCAGGTTGCCGGGGGAGCAAATGGCTGAGTACTTCAGAAAAACAAAAGAGCTAGCTACAGGGTGGGGCGCATCTGGCTACTCTTTTGTTTTCACCTGAGTGTGTGGGGGCAGTCAGTCTCGGCGTCCGGAGAGAGGGAAGCTGCTTTTCTTCGGCCGCTTTTCTTTCTGCTGGAGAAACACCGGGATCCCAAGCCCGCCTTCCCTGCCCCGCTGGAGGCCGGGCCGTGGCCGCCCTGCCCCGCTGCTGCTTCGAGCCTTCGCTGCGTTGTAGCCGTGCTCGCCCTGCCTGCCCAGACCTCCGGGGGGTTCCCCTTTTGGATACATCTCATCTGTCCTCCGGGATTTGTGCTCGTCCCTGCCGTTCCAGCCTGCCATTCCAGCCTGCTGTTCCTGAGGGTCCGGCGAGACACCAGGATCGGCTGCCCAGGGGTTTGTGAAGCCTTTGTCCCATCCCTTCCCGGGATCCCAGGGCACCGGTGCCGCGTGCTCCCCGAGCTCGCTCCGGAGCGCCCCCTGCAGCCGCGGGGGAACCATCGCACCTGCCCTGCTCACCGGGAGCCGCCAGCGCCCCCTGCCGGCTGCGAGCGGAACTGCACCCGAGGGGAAAGGGCCCGACAGCCGAGAAGGCTGGGACTGGGTTTGTGATTGTTTGCTGTTACTGCCATAGTTATTGTCGTTTGTTTGACTGGTTATACACATATAGATATATAATAGTAAAGAACTGTTATTCCTATTTCCCACATATTTGCCTAAAAGCCCCCTTGATTTCAAAATTATAGTATCTCGGAGGGAAGGGGGTTGCATCTGCCATTCCAAGGGAGGCTTCTGCCTTCCTTAGCAGACACCTGTCTTTCAAACCAAGACAATGTGGCAGACACATCTGGTGAAACAAACCAGGGAGGTAGAGCAGCTGGTCTATTTTGGTTGTAGATACTTCTGATTGGTGAATGTGTTCTGAATCTTTTATCTACATTACAAAAAGAACAATTCAGTAGCAAAAATGTGCCTATTAAAACAAATCACTCTGTGAAGAATGACTGATTTATATACTCAGATTTTAACAATGAAGAAACACTTTCAATGTTGTGTACAGTCACTGCAGTACTGACGAATTCATGTTCCAACAAACTATCATGAAAACAGGACTTGAAGAATGGTAATGGATAATGAATGTTCATGGATAATTGTATATTCAATAACAGGTTCTGCAGGTAAGTATCCAAAGGGCAATACGCATAATCCAAGGCATGCTGTGATACATCTATTCTCCATGCTGCTTAAGAACTCATTTGCCTTTCCATGCCCCCTCACACATGCAAGAAGCTCATAACTGCAAGATCTGGAAGAGAAAATTCAGTTCACATGAAGTACAAACCATTTTTTACTAGCAGGCAAACCACAGAATGGTTTGGTTGGAAGGGACCTTTTCAGGTCATCCCATCCAATCCCCTGCAATGAGCAGGGAAAACTTCCTCTAGACCAGGCTGGTCAAAGCCTCCTCCAGTCTGGTCTTGAACACTTCCAGGGATGGCACATCCACAATTTCTCTGGGATG
Organism: Corvus kubaryi; assembly: GCF_017639235.1. NCBI lineage: Eukaryota > Metazoa > Chordata > Aves > Passeriformes > Corvidae > Corvus > Corvus kubaryi. Next base: position 24,099,413 of record NW_024581127.1, read on the forward strand.
TCTGTTTCAGTCTCATCACCTTCACATAAAAAATTTCTTTTTTATTTACAATCCAAATCTCTTTCAGTTTAAAAGTATCACTCCTTGTTCTGTCACTACAGGCCTTGGTAACAGGTCTGTCTCCATCTTTTTTGTAAGCCGCCTTTATACACTTGAAAGGCCACAGTAAGCTCTCCCCAGTCATTCCTTCTCTAGGCTGAACAACTTCAACTTTTTCAATCTTTCCTCATAGGAGGGGTGTGCCATCCCTCTGATCATTTTTGTGGTTCTCCTCTGGACCTGCTCCAACAGGTCCATGCCTTTCCTGTGCTGGGGGCCCCAGAGCTGGACACAGTATTCCAGGTGGAGCCTCACCAGAGCAGAGCAGAGGGATAGAATTGCCTCGCCCACCTTGCTGGCCATGCTGGTTTGAATGCAGCCCAGGATTCTGATTTACTACAAGGTCATTAGTCCAACTACAGAACAGAAGGCTAAACAGGGAGCCAGGACACAAAAGGTAGGGCTGGAAAAATTCCTTCATTGTAACTTCTGCCTCAAAGACTCTTCTACAAGCCAAAACAAATCCAAACCCAGCTACTGGAAAGACCAAGTTTACATCCAACTTCTTGCCCAAACTTCTGCCTACAGCCAGAACTTCCTTTTCACTGCTGTGATGACAAATCAAAGAAGTGCATAAAGCACAGGCTTAAGTGAAGTTGTACAGACTGGTTTTGCACCTTGAGTACAGCTGTGCAACAGAAAAGGCAGATCCAACCAGCAATACTTGCAGGGTGTTAAGTAATGGTGTTGGAACCCTCGGCTCTTCTGTTATCTGAACTTGATCAAGTTTTACAAAAAATATATCAACCCTAAATAAGAAAAGTATGGAACTGCAAATCTGCTACTAAACTCATTCTAAACCCAAACACAGATGCAATGCTCCCTGAAAACACACATCAGAACATGTTTCTTTCTGGAATTAACAATAAAAACTCTTTTTATATGCTTGCAATACACTTCTAATAAAAGAAACCTTATTGCTTTCTATGTGATTATGCTTATTTTGAGCTATTAAGATAGTGGGAGTTTAATTTTACATGAAAGTTAAAAAACCTAGTGATTTCTGTGAGATTTCAGACTGGTAAAGTGGTCCACCCATCCACAGGTCTCACTGCAACCTTGATGTCAGTTTAAAATTGACTAGCACAGCTTAACAGTTTATTCAGCTATTCACAGACTCCCACTGCCTCCTCCCCAAGTCCTTTATATTTAGTACCAGCAATGTGTTAAATTCTATATCCTCTTAAATACTTACCCCTAAAGACTATGATGGTTTCTCCATCAGGTAAAGACAGCCACCATCAGATGTATACAGCCAACCCAGCATTAGTATTTGGGGATTTTTATACTACTGGCATGCTGTTTGCCCTGATTTTTTTTGAATTGCAAAATTCCTATTGGCTCTAATTGCAACTGTCATCTTGAATACTGCAATACCTTTTTTTTTTTCAGCTTGGCTAATTTATATACTCACAGCATAGACATGCTCTTAATAACACAGTTATATGACATTATTCTTTTAGTTTCCAATTTAAAGAGCTAATTAGAAAGAATCTGAAGGCAGCTTTATTAAAACTCTTGCACTTTCAGTCCCTTACAGCACATTAATACCTTTTATGAGTACAAATAAATTAAAATATATTTATTTGAAACACTGTGAGGCTTAAACATTTCAATTTTTTTGACAGGCTTTGGCTTACGTGCAACTTTTAGACTATGTCTGATGGAGACAAGTTCTGAGAAAGATTCTTTGCCAGATAAAACATACTTTAAAGATGAAAATCAACAGAGCAATACCACTCCTGGTACTGAGAAGCACAAAATAATTGGCTGAATTTCCAGAAGAAAGTCTACCCTAGCAGCTGAATTAAGTCCAATAATCAACAGGAAGCAACTCTAGAACATGGGAAGGACATATTGCTCCAGAGAAAACAAAGTGATTAATTACAAGGCATGCCAAAAAACCCCTAGAAGAATTTCAAGAGATACAGCAGTTACTTGGAGGCACAGTTTGATACCATATCTTCCTTCTACCAGTTCATGGTTTTCTGTTCTGCATACAACATGTTCTTTTCACCACACATTATAAAATATAACACAAAGACCTTTCTCTTTCTACCTCTGACAGCAACAGTGAATATACTCAATACTGCCATCAGAATCATTTGGTCACAGAAAAATTAAACTTCCATGCATGTCATTTGGCTTTCCACTATATTTAGCACTTAAAAAAATGCAAAGCCTCATGTTTTCTTTAAATTATTAACTTGACTCAAAAATCAGGAATGGATTAAGACTTTTTAATACAAGCATTTATTTTTGTGTACTATGAAGAAAACGACCAAGTCAGCTGTAAGACTTATTCAGGTCACCTAGAGGTTTCCAGATAACATGCCCCATAACAGTATTCTCCTCCCCATGCAAAACTAACTTGTGTACCTACTAATCCAGACTTTGAACTTTTGTTCTACTTAATTAAAAAACATTACTCCCTAGTAATAGAAGAAAATGCTACTACTAACTGTTCTAGCATGTACACATTATTCTATCAATTATTCCTTACTGATGCAAAGAAAATAGGTTCTCAAATACTAACAGCAAGATTTAACTGTGTTTTCTGTCTGAGCTTTTCTTCAAAAGACCATTATTAGGCAGATATAATGGCAAGTCTATACGTGCAAGCTGTTGCTAAAGGGCATTCAAAAGGAGAATGAGAACATTTTAAACTCCTTCACATCAGAGCCAGCAGCTGAACAAACCAAAACCCTGACACCCCTGGAGGCTCCCTCCGGGCACACTTCCATAGAGCTACCCTGCTTCACTTAATAATCTTCCCTAGCAGGTCACAGGCAATACAGCCTCTGAATACTGCAAAGGTCAATCCTCTCACTGAGCATGTGGTCTTAGCCAAATGTAATTTCTTCTTTTTCTTTTCTGGGGTCAAGTTTCTGATGCAGCCAGAAAAAAAAAAAAAAAAGCCAAGTTTGCCTACCTTTCAAATAGGAAATCAAAAAAAAATTGATTGTAAACTCTGTCCTAACAGGATTACTATCTACTCCTATAGATTAGATCTGACAATATTACTTCGCAGGCATTTAAATGAAAAGTCATAAGATTTTTCCAGGAATGTTTTTCAAGTAATCTTTGCTCCCTCTCAAATCTGAGATTTAAAACTACATCTTTTAGTCTTTCTGTATCAAGTACCTAGAAGTCTAATTTTGAAAGAGCTGGTCTCATGCGCATCAGCAGTTTTCCAGCTAACTAAAACTTCCACAAGTTTTATTTAAAAAAAAGCCAAGAAAATCCCAAACCTCTACACATTCCAAACATCTACACCTCAAATAAAAAAGTTTACCTGTTTCCTTTATTTTCAAAAGATTGTCCTGGCAAAAAAAACCCCACCAAACCTTTCAATCAGATTTTTTTAGCAACCTCCAACGGAGGTTAATGCTGCCTGCCCATTTATATCCTAAGGTATTATTCCTGCCATACAGAATATTAGTATTATATTAACCTGAACAACAGAGTGGCTGTTTTGAACTACAGCAATAAAGTTTCATGGTACACCTAAAGAACATATTTAACAGTTTTGCTTATGGGTGGTCCAAGAATTTACATTCAGTCTAAGTCAGAGAAATGTGAACAAGCTGGGTTTTTTTCTTCAATAAGCACTTCTTAAAGTAGCCCAGCCAACTCCAATAGATGAGTACTATTCTCTGCTATTCTTCAGAAGAGCAGACAACTGAAAACACTAGAAATTAAGCAGATTCAGAGACACTCCTCTCCTCATGACTCCTGAATGAACTCACACATATTTAAGGTAAAAATGTGCTAGACAGTACTTTTGATGTCTTTTTGTCAACACACTAATTTTCACCCTTGCATAAACCCAAATTTTTCTGAAGTCCTGAAAAACTTGGCAAAATGAACAAGAAACTCTAAGCTCTGTACAAAACATCAACTACGCAGACTTATTTTTGCATTCACTGCCCCATATTAACATAAAACATACTTAGCAGTGGGAAAAAAAAAAAGTAGTACTTTTCCAATCTCAGGTACAAAATTATACATCAGAGATCAAACACGTGAAGTTTTTTATTCCTTTCAACGAAGTAGAGAAGTCAGGGATTACAAATGGTTGCCATGGGAAGCTTTCAAGATCTGTCTGGATAAATCCCCAGCAGCCTTATCTGACCTAACAGGTGACACTGCTTCAAGTAGGAAGTTGGACTAGAGATTTCCTGAGGTTCTGTTCAATTTGAATCATCCTATGGCCCTTAAAAAAAGGCACATATACATTCAAATTCAGCACAATCCCTCTGAAGCACTAACTACCACCTGCAAGAATATCAGGCTCCAAATATGAGAGATACAGTGGGGTCAGCCTCCATTAAGTGAGAGTATCAGATCATCAACCTTGGTGGTACCTTAAGAAGGAGCTAGAAATGGTCAGGGATGATACTACAGCAACCTTGTCTAAATTCTGACAACTACACATACGGCTTTCAGCCCCCCCACATAAGCATAACTATACCATTTTGCATCAAATTACAATCTTTTTAACCAGCCATTAGCTGTGAACCAGTTTTTCCTAGAAACACTTTGTATACTAGAAACAAAACTAACAGAAAAATATTTATCTTGGGGATTTGTATATTTGAATTTAGATATACGTAAGTCAAGACAGTGCTAAGCATTCCTACAGTCCTACTATACACACACACACTCAGGAAGTCTTACATAAACTGAAAATAGTCAAATCCACTGGAAAATCTCTATGTAGCACCACACAAGTTTACAACATCTTTTTCCTTGGAAATAGTCTCTTCCATTAATTTACTGCCTTAATTTCTGTAACAGCACTATTTCCAAAAGCAATGATGACTCATCTAATGAAGCACTACCAGGATGAATTAGCAGGAGTCAGTAAGGCCAAGGGCAGAGAAACAGCAGTAGCCTCCAAGACAAAAGTAACACTTTACAAAATGAACATTTGGATGCCACAGGAAGATACAGCCTGCTTCCTACAATCTTCCTAATTCCACTGGCTTCACAGGAACTGAATTTAATGTAATTGAAAGAAAAAGGAAGTGAAATAAAGTGATATATAAAAGTCTCCACAATAACGATGTGTCACTTAGATTATGATTTGAAGATCCGTATGTTACTCGGGCTGGCATTGTTCTCTTTACAGTACTACTTTTTCAGGTTTTAAAAGCTAGTTCTAAAAATAAAACCTGTTAATAAAACATCATCATAATTTCCATTTTTGTCATATCCCAATGCATTTCACACCAAAACAATTCAACTAGTAAACAAATATTTCTAGCCATAAAAATCTGTTACAGCTACAAATACAGACTGTATCTTGCCAAATTACCATCCACTACTACTAATTATGACAAAAACACGTCTGAGATATCTTTATGAGACAACTGAATGCTTCATTTTCAATAGAATGACAGAGTTAATTGCTGAAGACTCTCCACCATTGTGTTAAAAAAAATAGTGTCTCTTGCTAAATGAGACCAAGACTTGAGCCACATCACCATTTCCTGAGCCTTTTTGTTCAACATGCCTCATTTTTGGCAATGCATTTAATCCTCTTCTGTTTGCAGAGAAATTCATCTATGAGTCTGGCAAGAAAAGAGGTATTTCAGAATGAATGCCAGAAGGTAATTGAGAGAACATCCCATTCTCATGCCCTAACAAGTTGTGTTACACTGCCTCCCAGCGCTCAGCATCTGCCTGAAGTTCAAATGAAATATATTGAAGAATCCATTTTAGACATGGAACTACCAGTAATTCCCAAAGGAATGACAACTATCTTGGAAGCTGCTTGCAAAACCATTTGTTTTGAAAAATTATAGACAGAACATTATATGGAAATGTAGGATTTAGTTTCACTTTATTTAAAGAAGGTGTGACAGTAAAAACAGAAACCAGGCAAATTCATATGGCGGATCACTTTTTTATTGAGTACTGGCACTTGTATAAGGCAGACTTGGGACAAACCAGGATTTCCAAATCATTGATATGTTGCTGCTGATTTATCTTCCTGCCCCTCTACCTTTACCTGCTGCTCTACAGTACCTAGCAGTGTGCAATAGGCATATGCCAAGGCCCAACATATTGCAAGAATTGCAGCTGTGGAAACACCTATGCAGAAAGTGGAAGATAAGATGGAGAAGAATCACCAGGAGCTCAAGGAGGAGATGAAAGAGTGCCTTCTCCAAATCTCGGCAGTACAGATCAGAGACTCTGCTACCAAATGCGGATGTTCCCCAGAGAGAAGGTACATCCCACAAAGTGGCTGTGGAATTTCCTGTGTGACATGAGGAGGTGGGGTGGACAACCCACTTCTGCTCTGGCACCTCTGTTCCTAGAGATGAAGATGCTCCCAGAGATGGGTGAAGAGAACCTTTGCTTCTGAACAGCTCATCCTTAAAATGGTACCCCATTAGCAAAGATTGGACCCTTGAAAACAGTTGTGGGGAAAGCTGTGAGTCGAGGGAAGGGACTTTCACATGCGAGCAGAGAACCAACCTGGGCGGCTGTGTCGCTGTGACATTGAAGCCATGAGAGAACTTCTTGTGGAGATGTCTCCATAGCATGAGCAAGAGAGACTCCTCTCCCTAAGTGAACTGAAAAAGATTATTATAGAGGTGGTAACCTGACTGAAAATCTCAAGGGTTGTCTTTTTGTGCTGTCAGTGGGAGAAGGGAGAAAGGTGGGGGGAACAAAAGTGTTCTGAAGGTTTAGTCTGACTTTTTTCCTTCCTTTTAGGTCTGTTAATAAACTTCTTTATATTCTTTTAAGTTTTGTGTCTGCTTTGCTTTCTCCTAATTCTTATCTCACAGAAGGAAAATAAGTAAGTAATGGATATTTTGAACCAAACCACTACATCTAGGAAAATGAAGAAACACTTTTATATTTTATACGTAAAGTGGCCCATATAAAAGCATTTCAAAGTCAAAACTGAACGTAAGTATCTATTAATCTCTGTGGGTCTTGTATCATGCTCTGAAACATTAGTACTTAACGAGAATTCAGTCCTCCAATGCTGTCCATTCAAAACTCTAGTAGAAGTAATTCTACAACTGTGTAAGTCAACATGTCAAAATGGATCATGCCAATCTGGATCCCTATTTTTTTTATCAGTACAAACACATGAACACTGCATTTCAGAATTTAAACAGTCTAACATAGACAACAAAGATGCTTACGTTCAACATAACCATCGTTTCCATTTCCTTCACAGACCATGAATACACAGCATTACAGAAAAGATTTAAAAAAACATCATCACTTAAAACCTCCTGTTGAATTTCACTGGGAAAAGAGGCAGATGCACTTTCTAACTTTTTTAAGATTAGCATTATTCTTGCTGGCTCTTGCAAAAGCAGTAGGGTCATTAAGCTGAAGTACAGTTTAGCTAACTCAAACTTATGGCAGTTCACTTATGAGAAAGGTCAGACCCCTGAAACTAAAAGGAAGTAAATAAGTGAAAAATTAGTGAAGCAAACAAGCTTGATTTGCTCCTTTGGACAGCATGGAAAAATGACAAAAATACACAACCTACAATCTAACCCCAGAAATGTTGCTTACAAAAATGGTGTCCCAAGCCAAGCTTCTAAGAACCATTAGTAGAATGTGTGTAATTTAACTTTAGATACCTAACTGATCCCATTTGTTTAGGAGAACTAATTAACTTGAAACCAACCAGTTTCACAAATGAAAGAGAAGAAGGGGAAAACACTTACAGCAGTTGGATCCTTCAAATGGAGTTGAGTGGCTGTCACTTGTTTGAAACCACCAGGATAACTAGAAAAACAAAGCAAACATACAAGCTGAATTCTTCACACTCAAGCATGATGTTAACATAAGTATCACTACATCTTGAACGATGGTGTAATGGTATTATAGGGACTCAGAAAAGGAAGATGTTCTCACGAGGCCAAAAACTGTATTTTATTTATCCTGTCAACTATCTAATTTTAACACCACTTCTATGTTCTTATTTATTCACTTGAGTATGAAAAAGCTTGTGCTTCACAAGCAGATGGGTATGTTTTTAAAACTGCTTATCAAGTACACCATAACAGCTATACAATAAAACAGGAATAAGATATACAGAACTCTGCAATATTTCCAGATGATCAAGACTCACAACCAGTCTGTGGCTGACATAAGACACATCCATTTTGAACTGTATTTATTATTTTCTTGCTATAGTAAGACTTGGCATATCTACAGTAATAGAATTTTAGTTTTACTGCAATGGATCCATCTTTCTAAAGCCTATATCACATATTGAAGCTACACTAATTCAGATTTATGCATAAGCTTTTAATGACCTGATAACATGCAGTAAGAAATTACATGGAAGTCAGGTAAAGCTGAGTTTCATTTTGATTGAATTACATCATTAGGAATCAGCCCAAGTGAAATCAAAATAAGCCCAGCATCATGAAGACATGTCCACTGAGCTGCATGGACTTAAATATTAGTTTTAAGTGTGCAATTTTTTTACTTATTCAAAACCAACTTAGATACTTATGCAAGTGCTTTAACTTACATGTTAAGATTTTAGAGAAAATTTTAAGTCATAGGGGAGGTGGAGGAAAAAAAAAAGCACACAATAATTTCCATCAGCTCTCAACAAGAATTTCTCAGCAATTCAGCAATTTCAGGATTGCACCACTAGCACTAGCAAAATCAGCTTTCTCAATGTGATTTATCGATCTTCCAACTGGATGCACTGTGACATTTAGAGATTATTATGTAGTAGTAACACTACTGATCAGGAGCACTGAACTGATGACTGACACCCTGTCATTGATGATTGCAGTCTCTACTGTAAACAAGTTATGTCTGCCAGAATAATGTATTTTACACTACTGTATATAACAAGGTACTGCACATCAGTACAGCTGGAGAGTGTTTCATTTTTAAATTGTTTTTCCAATTTTTTCTTTTCATCCTCTGATTCAGTATTTCCTGCAAGGTAAATAGGTCCTAATAGGATAAAGTAATTGAAGTTGGTGACAATATATATATCTTAAATGTGTAGTGCCAATGAAATTACCTTTTATTACACAGTAAACAGAATAGCCCAGATCACTGAGTCCAGAGGTTAACACAAGACACAACCTGGCTCACCAATTCTGTTAACTTACTCAATTTCCCTGACTACTTTTGAGTTAATTTCCCTAGCAACATACACTGGGGATAAAAAAAATAAAAAAATAATAATAAAAAAACAAAAAACAAAAAACAAAAAAAACCAAAAAACCCCAAAAAAAAACCAAAAAGAAAGAAAAAAAGAAAGGAAGAAAAAGGTTTATGCCATTTTAAATATCTTAACACATGCAGACAGGCAAACAAACAAAAAACCCTAAAAGTTTAAGCCAGCATTCCCTTTTAAAGCAATATGCTAAAAAGGACTTCAACTATTAAGAAAATATGACATTAAATTTACCACAAGCTCATTACCAGAAGCTTTACTTACTATAAAGCTTACCCACTATGTGAAGAATACACTTTCTGTTCCCATTTGTTACCAGAGAAGGCAATATGTCTTGTATTTATTATGACAACATGATCTCCACAGTCATCTACAAGGTAGAAATAAGTGGAAAATATTGAAGAAAACCACAGAGGGAATCAACCAAAACAACTATTATGTGTACAATACATAGATAGTAGCACATAAATACACCTTCCATAAAACTCAAATTTAAAATCTGAGCTTTTAAAGTCAAAACATCCAAATCAGCATTTAAATACCAACCTTAATTACTACTTTTAGCACTATCAGTTTAGAAGGCAGGTGAGAAGGTAAAATACCATCAAGCCAGACGACTAAACCATTGCAATTATTCAGCTAAAATCTGGAAATCTGGCTTATGGGCAAATTTCTATCCTATTCAACACATTATGCTGCATATGTACCTATACTAAAAAAAAAAAACCACAGGAAAAAAAGGTTAATTCCAAATGATCCTAAATATTTTTAATTTTACTTTTTCATAAAAACAGTATCTGTGCTTACTGAAGGATTGAACAATTTGGGTAAGTAAAATACTTCTATTACGTAGTTACACTTTCAGGCTAAATATATAAAAGAAACAAAAATACTGCATTGAGGGAAAGGCAGGGGGGAAAACCCTAAAAAACCAACTCTGTTGGGAGAACCCCCACATTTTCATCTATCAAACAGGAGTGAATGTTACAGCATATACATGTATGTTTAGAGATATACCAGTAACTTTATTATCAAAAGTTTTTTACATGCAAAGTCTGTAATTTATCATCAACACCCTGCCAGAAACAGTTAAGTGGATCTTCTTTACTAATGAAGTGCTAAGAAAACCTGTATTATCTCAAAAAACCATGTAAATAGGAGAAAAGATGTAGTTTTTAATTTCAGAAGTAATGATCCTGATCAGCTGTATAAGCTGTAACCACGCATTCAACTAAAACGAAAATGATTTGTCCAGTCCCATTTGCATCACCCTATTAGAACACAAGTATTTGAAGAGGCTCACCTGACTAAAACATTTTTGAGTCGGTAACAAAGCAGCTATACAAAGCAGGGCTTAAACTGACTATGCATTTTTAATAGGAGCAATTAATCAAAGCAATTTTCACACCTTATTTAAGGTTTTTTATTTTTTTTTAATCTTGTGTGCTTTTAATGCTCCACTTTCAATTACAGCTGAAGTGCAAATGCAATTTACACATCTTTGCTGTTGCAGCCTTTCACTGCTGACAGTTCAGCTCTAAAAACGCTCTCTGTCTACATAAGTATCAGGGAACTGACACTGAACTTCATGACTTTTTGGTTTTTTGGCTGGAAAGATGAAAGAATAAGCTCATCTAAGAAAATTGTGGCCAACAGTTTTTCACTTCCATGAGCACTGAATTAACAAATATTAATACCATTTAAAAACAAAACAACAAAAAAAAAATCCCCATGATGTTATTCTGTGTAAGGAGCTGTTATCTCACAGACGCTAAAATATTTCTTAGTTCAAAAAAAGAAGAAAAGAAGCATCAGGTACATCAACCACGAGTTCCTGCATACTTTGTCCTTCTAAATGTCTCAGCAGTAGTAACCAACCAATTGGTGCCAACCTGTGTAAAGCATTAGTACTGATTTACAGAATATTTTAAACCAAATAAAGTTGTCCTTCTTTCCAAGACTTTAAAACTTCACAGAGATAAAAGTATCACAGTTCTTTCGCACAGGGCAACCAAAACATTTTCCTCTCAGTGTCTGCTTTATTTCTCAAGACAGCCTTAAGTCTCCAGTGACATCTTGTGGATACAGCAAAATTTACAACAGCAGAACTCTGACATTTAAAAGTCTCCACAACACTACAAATCCTACCTCCCATTACGAAATAGATCGAGTATAATTTTGCTATGTACACTTTACATGTATGAGCAAACTTCAAGGCTTCCTTTATGTTTCAGCAATGTCTCTGGAAAAATTTGCATGGATATTACAGGAAACACTGTACCAGTGGTGTGAAGGATCAACTTTTTATTATTTATAAAATGCTTATCCCCATGAGACAGGCACTACAGCATTACAAGTAATGAACAAGATTACAGATGCATCTTTATAGCTGAATCTTCTAATCTGCAGAAAAACAAAATTATGGTTTTATTTAAACCATTAAATTGAAAGGTATCTTTCAACAATGATTGTTTCCCATTTAAGAATCAGACAGGTACCAATCTCCTCATCATAGAATGTATGAGGCAGGAAGGGACCTCTGAATGTCATGTCATCCAAACCCCGTGGTGAAAGCAGGACCAGCTTTTGAAAATCTCCACAGATGGAGACTTCACAACCTCTTGGGCAATGACTTCCAGTCACTCTCACAGTAAAAAATATCTTATCTGATGTTCAGAGCATCCTGTGTTTCAGTTTGTGCCCACTGCCTCCTGAAAACAGGACTTCTTTGCACCTTATTCAGAATGAAGCATTCCAAGACCGTGGTGCTGTGTACCTACTGAAAGGTAGCACTCAAATGTTTCATTACGTGCCCTGTGAACTAAATTTTTACACGTAAGATTAACAAAACATGTTCTGAGGTTTTTAAAAAAATGAAAGAACAGCCCACTGTAATTCAGCTACTCAAAATGAATTTCAAAATCATAATATCCTTTATATATATTGGTAAAGAAACAACATTAGGTTGTGGAGGGGTATGACGGAAAAAGATGAGAAAGAAAACCAATTCATTTATAATTTACAAACAATTGAGAAATGTAATCCTTTATAGCAGGCTTGATTTTAAAACTGAAATTGGAAAAAACACGCATGTGAAAAAAAGCAAATTTGCTCTCATCCATTGCAATACTCACTTAGTGCATGATAAATAGGTTTATGTCTGCCTTCGAGTCTCATTACAGTGGCAGCTGCTATTTTTCCTGGGGGCTGCAACTTCGCATCGAGGAGGTACCAGGCTCTGGCAAAAGTAGCCCATTGCTGAAAAGAAAGAGGGTCAGTACTTATCACAGTAAAAGCTCACGCTACCATAATCTAGCTTCATTTATTAGACCAACACTTCTTTTACCTTCAAAAATACTATAAGAAATATTCAGCACCACCCCCTTCAAATAACCTTTAAAAGGACAGAGCACTGCGATACACACACTGCAGTGCGATGTATACATGTGTAACACCACCGAAAGGTTACCGGCCCTGACGGCTTTGTTTCAAAAACGCAGATCTCCTGCTGCAAGCTTCCATTATCGCTACTTGAACTGCAGCATATTTAACGCCCAAGGTCTCTCTCCCTCCCGGGGAAGGGCACGGCTCCCCCACACGCACCTTTCAGACCGCGCACAGCCCGAGCCGCCGCCCGCGGGAGTTCCTGTCCCCCAGACGTGCCGCACACAGCGGCTCCTGCCAGCGGGACCCTCAGGACCAACACCGGGGGCAGCCCCGCGGCGCTCCACTGGGGGCCTGGGAACCCTCCGTGCCCGCCCGCTCCCTCACGGCCCCGGGGTCCCGTCCCAGAGGCAGCGAACGCCCCGGCCGGCCCGAGGGGGAGGCCGCGCTCACCTGGGCCGCCCTGGTGTAACTCGCCATCCCGCCGG